>NC_058086.1:77695157-77939211 GCF_014858855.1 Bufo gargarizans | reverse complement strand
ATCCTAATCGCATCTGTAGAATTCTGGCAGGCCGGGCGGGCGGCAGCGTAACTCTTGTCACGTGCCTGCGCCGCCTACTTTATGAATGAAGCAGGCGGCGCAGGCAAGTGACGTCAGTGAGAGACGCGCCGGCCGCCCGGCCGGCCTGCCTGAATTCAACAGAAGCGATTAGGATGTAAGGTAGTAATAGGACTGAGGGGGCATGTTTAATAACCATTAATTGAATATAACATCTTATATTAGTATACTGGCGGCGGCAGCGGCGGGGGGGGGGGGGCGGGGGCGATCTGTGGATGGCACAGTTATGGGCTGGGGGGGGGGGGGTCTATGGATGGCACTGTTATGGGCTGGGGGGTCTGTGGATGGCACATATATAACAGTGTCACCCACACATCCCCCCAGCCCATAACAGTGCCATCCACAGATCCCCCCCCCCTGTAACAGTGCCAGCCACATATCCCCCTGTAACAGTGCAAGCCACAGATGCCCCCCATAACAGTGTCCGTCATCCACAGATCCCCCCATAACAGTGTCCGTCATCCACAGATCCCCCCATAACAGTGTCCGTCATCCACAGATCCCCCATAACAGTGTCCGTCATCCACAGATCGCCCCATAACAGTGTCAGTCATCCACAGATCCCCCCCATAACAGTGTCAGTCATCCACGGATTCCCCCATAACAGTGTCAGTCATCCACAGATCCCCCCATAACAGTGTCCGTCATCCACAGATCCCCCCCATAACAGTGTCAGTCATCCACAGATCCCCAGTAATAGTGCCATCCACAAACCACCATTAGTTCCAAACCCACCAAACACACAGCACACCTTTTGGTTAAAAATATTATTTTTCTTATTTTCCTCCCCAAAAACCTAGGTGCATCTTATGGGCCGGTGAGTCTTATAGGGCGAAAAATATGGTAGTAACATAGTACATAAGGCCGAAAAAAATACATTTGTCCATCCAGTTCGGCCTGTTATCCTACAAGTTGATCCAGAGGAAGGCAAAAAAAAAAATGTCAGGTAGAAGCTAATTTTCCCCACTTTAGGGGAATAAAAAATTCCTTCCCGACTCCAATCAGACAATCAGACTAACTCCCTGGATCAACGACCCCTCTCTTGTACTTGTTACATACAAGCTTGTAGAGGACGTGGTCGATCTGTGCCAGCTACACGCACAAGTGAAACACCTTCCTCAGGTGCGAGTAGGTAACAGAACCTTCAGCATTATTTGGTCGGGCCTAATGCGGCTCTACGAATGGTGAGGCCAGAAAAAGTACAGGCGATAGTAGATTGGGTTGCTGACAGTGCCACCAGTTCCTTCACATTGTTTCCTACCCAGTCTCTTGCTGAAAGATCAGCTTTAGCACCTGTAGCCATGTCCAGTCTTTCACCTCACCCCCTTGGGGCTCAGACTGCTTGTCTGATTTGCAAGTCATGCAGCAGTCTCTTCTGATTTTTGATGACTCTGCTAGCAGGGTTTCCCAGGGCCATCCACATAGCCCTGCGCCAGAAGTAGAAGAGATTGAGTGCACCGATGCCCAACCACTTATGTTTCAAGATGAGAACATGGGAGGACAACCGCAGCACATCTCGGATGATGATGAAACACAGATGCCAACTGCTGTGGCTTTCAAAAGTGTACAGGCCAAGAAGGAGGGCAGGGGTGAAGACTGGGTGGAAGATGATGTGGAGGACGATGAGGTCCTCGACCCCACATGGAATCAAGGTCATGCGAGTGACCTGTGTAGTTCGGAGGAAGAGGCGGTGATCGCACAGATCCACCAGCACAGCAGAAGAGGGAGCAGGGTGCAAAAGCGGAGCGGCCGCCCCCTAGACACAATGCCTGCTACTGCACACCGCAGCAAGGGACCGAGCACACCAAAGCTAGCTCTAAGGAGTACCCTGGCGTGGCAGTTCTTCAGACAATGTGCTGACAACAAGACATGAGTGATTTGCACGCTGTGCAATCAGAGCCTGCAGCGAGGCATGAGATTTCTCCACCTGAGCACAACCTGCATGACCAGGCATTTAAGTGCAAAGGACGAGCTGCAGCGGAGTAGACACCTTAAAAACCAAGAAAGGTCTCTGGCTCCTCCTGCTTCCTCTTCTGCTGCAGTCTCGGCCTCTTCATCCACCTCTGGAGTGACAGTGCCTCCTGCCTCCACGCAAACAGAGGATCTGCAAGCACCACCATCTGGGTTACCAAGCATCTCCACAATGTCCCACGAAAGCGATCAGCTCTCCATCTCCCAAACACTGGAGTGGAAGAGGAAGTACCCTTCTACCCACCTGCGATCACTGGCCCTGAATGCCAGCATTTCAAAATTACTGGCCTTTGAAATGCTGTCATTCCGTCTGGTGGAGACGGAGAGTTTTAAAAGCCTTATGGCTGTCCCACAGTACGGTGTGCCCAGCCGCCACTACTTTTCCATGCGTGCCATCCCTTCCCTGCACAACCAAGTGGGGGACAAAATCAGGTGAGCACTGCGCAACACCATCTGTGGCAAGGTCCACCTAACTACGGATACGTGGACCAGTAAGCACGTTCAGGGACCTTATATATCTCCCTAACAGCACACTGGGTAAATGCAGTGGCGGCTGTGCCTGAGGCGCATAGCAGTTTGGCGCATGTCCTTCCACCACCGAGGATTGCAGGGTGCTTTAGTTTGCCTCCTGTTGCTTCCTCCTCCTTCTCGCTTCCTCATCCGGTCAGCATAACACCTTCACCAGCAACTTCAGCACAGCCAGGGGTAAATGACAGCAGGCAGTTTTAAAACTTATCTGTTTGGGGGACAAACTGCGCAGGAGCTGTGGACGGGCATGGAACAACAGACCAATGAGTGGTTGGTGCCAGTGAGCCTCAAGCCCGGCCTGGTGGTGTGCGATAATGGGCGAAATCTCGTAGCAGCTCTGGGACTAGCCGGTTCGATGCAAATCCCTTGCCTGGCGCATGTGCTGAATTTAGTGGTGCAGAGGTTCCTTAAAAATTGCCCCGATATTTCAGAGCTGCTGCATAAAGTGCGGGCCATCTGTACACGCTTTCGCATGTCAGCGCTGCAGCGTAACTTTGGCCTTCCCGCTCACTGCCTCATATGTGACGTGTCCACAAGGTGGAACTCCACTTTGCACATGCTGGCCAGATTATGTGAGCAGCAGCAGGCGATAGTGGAGTTTTAGCTGCAGCATGCACGGGTGAGTCGCTCTGTGGAACAGCACCTCTTCACCACCAATGAGTGGGCCTCAATGCGTAACCTGTGTTCCTTTTTGCGCTGTTTCGAGTACTCCACCAACACGGCCAGTGCCGATAACACCGTTCTCAGCATTACTATCCCACTTTTATGCCTCCTTGAAAAAACGCTTTTGGCGATGATGGAAGAAGGTGTGGCACAGGAGGAGGAAGAGGGATCATTTCATAGGGTTTCCGGTCAGTCATTCACAAGTGGCTCCGAGGGTGGGTTCTTGCACCCACAAACGGCAGGTACACAATTGTCCAGCCAGGGCACAGTTCTGGAGGATGACGATGTGGAGGATGAGGATGAGGAGATGGAGGAAATGGAGGAGGAGGATCCGTGTTCACAGCAGGGTGGCAGCCAAACCAGCTCATAGTCATCACTGATGCGTGTCTGGGGTGATACAGAGGACACAGACAATACACCTCCCACAGAGGACAGCTTTTCATTGGCTCTGGGCAGCCTGGCACACATGAGCGATTACATGCTGCAGTGTCTCCGCAACAACCGCAGAGTTGCCCATATTGTAACTTGTGCTGGTTAAAGGGTGGCCATGCTGCTAAAGTCCAGTCACAAGGACAAGGTACGTCCTTAATTCCGTCACTGGAGCGTGATCATAAGATGCTCGAGTACAAGCGCACGCTGATAGACGCGCTGCTGGTGGCATTCCCACCTGACAGCGGGGCCACAGTAGAAGCACAAGGCGAAGGCAGAGGAGGAGGAAGAGGTCGCCAATGCAGCTGGGGCACCACCAGCACCTAAGAAGGCAGGGTTAGCATGGCCAAAATGTGGAAAAGCTTTGTCAGCACGCCACAACAACCAGCACCACCAGTTGATATGGAACGTCTTAGCAGGAGGCAGTAATTCAGCAACATGGTGGAGCAGTATGTGTGCACACACCTACACTTACTGAATGATAGGTCTGCACCCTTCAACTTCTGGGTCTCCAAATTGGGCACATGGCCTGAGCTTCCCCTTTACGCCTTGGACGTGCTAGCCAGTGTTTTGTCTGAACGGGTGTTTAGCAAGGCAGGGGGCGTTATCACAGACAAGCGCAGCCGCCTGTCCACAGCCAATGTGGACAAGCTCAGGTTCATTAAAATGAACCAGGCATGGATCCCACAGGACTTGTCCATACCTTGTGCAGAATAGACATGTATACCGGCCTTACCCAGCCATTGTTATACTACAGTGCAATTGCTCATTGTTGTATTTTTGATATTTCCCACTCTTTTGAAGAGTACCCTAATTAAAAAAATATATATAAAAATATTAAAACCAAAAACCGGTAGACAGGTAAAATAAATTCGATAATTTGTCTGTTACATTCTCGGGTGGAATTCACCAATTATTGACTGTGATATACCCCTGCTATACCTAGTAGACAGGTAAAAACATTTCACTAATTTGTCTGTTACATTCTTGGGTGACGTTTGACCATTTTTGCTCTGATTAAACCCCTGCTCTACATAGGTGACAAGGACATACATTTCAAAAAATCATCTGTTACATTGTCAGGTGACATTTTAACAATTTTGGTGTATACAAACCCCTGCTCTACATTGGTGACAGGGAATTGAATTTCAAAAATTCTTCTTTAATTGATGCGTGCCACCTCCTTTACTTGTAAGCTTCGGCTTCAATAATTTGTCTCACTTTTCTGCTTGATCAAAATTTTATTTCATCCATTGTACTCCCTTGGATGTGGTATCTCTTTCTCGCGCTCCCTCTCCGGCGTGGAACCCTGATTCGCTGATAACCGTGATCAACATGGTAGGCCCAGAAAAGAACATCGAAAGTTGATAGAGAAGATATCTAAATGGATCGTGGACATCACGGGGACGTGCGATCAGGCAGAAGTTATCTAGAGTCAAAAAAGCGGCAGCTTTCCAAATCCAAAATACCCCACTGACATTCCCTATAATTTTTTAATAATCATTACAAAAACATGGCATCTTAAGAGTCCTGTATTGTTATTTATCGTCACTACCTCTCCAAGTTGGGAGTGGGTAATTGCCACACTCCCCCTTCTTAAAGGGAACCTGTCACCTGGAAAAGACAATTTGCACTAATCACAGTACCTTAAAGTATCTCTCATAGTGTGCCCAAAGATGTATTCATATCTTCTTTCTGCGTTGTGCTGTCTCATAAAATCGACTTATAAAACTGTGTTTGGCACCTTTTTGAAGTCGTGCTGAAGTCACGGGGGCAGCGACCTCCTTGACTCAGCCGTCGGATAAGCCCGCCCCTATGCCGATCCTCCGCATATTGATGGACATTTTTCCCTGTAGCCGTGACCGCGCTATTCTCGCGCATGCGTTGTGCGTGTCCTGCCACAGCATGATCCCGGCTACGGCTCCCTCCCTCCCTGGCATCTTCTTGTTCACTGCGCCTGCGCCGTTCCTATACAGCGCTCTCGCGCCTATCGCTTCTCCCCTGCGGTGTGAGCACGATCACTGTCTGCTTGCACTGCAGCGCAGGCGCAGTAAACATGCAGGTGCCAGGGAGGGAGCCGTAGCCGGGACTGTGCTGCGGCAGGACGCGCACGGCGCATGCGCGAGAAGAGCGCGGTCACGGCTACAGGGAAAAATGTCCATTAATATGCAGAGGAGCGGCATAGGGGCGGGCTTATCCGATGGTTGAGTGACTTCAGCACAACTTTAAAAAGGTGCCAAACACAGTTTTATAAGTCGATTTTATGAGACAGCACAACGCAGAAAGAAGATATTAATACATCTTTGGGCACACTATGAGAGATACTTTAAGGTACTGTGATTAGTGTAAATTGTCTTTTCCAGGTGACAGGTTCCCTTTAGCTTAGAAGCTTCTACTTCAATACTTTGTCCCACATTTCCGCTCTATCACATGGAATTTTCATCCATTGACCTCCCTTGGATGTAGTATTCCTTTCTCCCGCTCCCTCTCCGGCGTGGAACCCTGATTCGCCGCTAACCGTGATCAACATGGTAGGCGCAGAAAATAATATCGAAAGTTGACAGAAGATATCCAATTGGATCGGGAACATCACGGGGATGTGCGACATGGTGGGGCAGTATGTGTGCACACGCCTACACGTACTGACTGATGGGATTGCCCCCTTCTACTTTTGAGTCTCCAAATTGGGCACATGGCCTGAGCTTGCTCTTTACGCCTTGGAGGTGCTGGCTTGCCCTGCAGCCAGTGTATTGTCTGAAAGTTTGTTTAGCAAGGCTGGAGGGGGTTATAACCGATTATATTTCCCAATGTTTTGAGGTGTACCCTAATTTAAACAAAAAATAAATAAATAAATAAATAAAAATAAAACCAAAAAGCAGTGTAGGCTACTTCCTCATCCTCCACCTACACTGCCACATCCACCGCCTCCTCAACCTCCTACTCCATATGGACCTCGTCCTCCAAGATCAAGATTATTATTTTTTATCATGTTATTTGAAGTCATTTCCCTATCCACATTTGTTTGCAGAGCACTTGCCATGCTCTTAGCCACATTTTGCTGCCATTTGCAGCCCTCTAGCCCTTTCCTTGACTTTTTTACAGCCATTTTAGTGCTCAAAAGTTCGGATCCCCATTGACTTCAATGGGGTTCGGGTTTGGGGTCAAGTTCGGGTCCCGAACTCAATCTTTTTTGTGAAGTTCGGCCGAACCCGTCGAACTTGAACATCCAGGTGTCCGCTCAACTCTACTCATGGCTTATTAGTTAAATCATTCAAGAAACCTATATAAATTATACTGTATTAAAATAACGTGTGTACATCTATTTTAATATTAGAATAAATGTCTCATTCCAATAGATCACTCAAATTTCGAGAACATGGGCTCGACCTCTCCATTGGGTACCCAAAGTGGTATGACAGTAGTTCAAAACAGCAGAGCACAGTTGATTTCTGGCTTCCCCTTACAAGATCCGGAACTCTCTAAGTATGCTTCAGTAAATATTTCTGGTAAGTCTCTAGCTGAAATAGGTAAGTTTTTATACAAATTAAAGTTTGTATTATAATTATTGTCAAAGGGGTATTATGATTTGTGTAAAAGGTTATACATTTTATGAATTTATAAATGAAAAGCTATACTTTTTATAGTGCATGAAAAGCACTTTATTGTTATTCCACATATTTTTACATTTTTATTAATTTATTCTCCCTTTTTCTGCAAATAAAGGGGTTAGCCCATGAATAATGTAAAAAATGAAAATCAGACCTCATATAGTACATGGCAGTCTCTTTCTAACAAAGTTATAACCAGCCCTGTACCTCACATGGATCCAGAGATCTCCACATTCATTGCTCTACTTTATATCAAGTTAACAGCTCAAGGGGAGTATATTTTCTGCTGCAGCTAAGGGGGCGTGTCTTTGCTCTCCCTATCACAGCTCAGGAGTCAGTTAAAGGATGAAATTGAGCATGTGCAGCCTTCTCAGTGAGCAGGATAAAGAAATAAGAAAAAAAAAAGCAGGTGGCGCTATACAGATACATTTTATTGAATACCACAGTTGCTATGCAAAATTTTTAATTATATACAATTACAAATGTATTCAGATCCAGGTGCTGGTTTGAAAACTGTAGAATATTTTTCGTGGGACAACCCCTTTAATGAAGCCCAAAACACTTAGCATACAGACTCTATTCACACTGTGTTTTGGAGCTCTCGTTTTGCTTCAGCACCTAGAGGCTCGGTCTACGCACCCTTTGGTAAATGGTAAACCTGGTCAGCACTTACTCAGTACAAGCTGCACGGAAGAAATAGGAATCTCCACAATCAATTAGTAATCAATAAATCCCAGCAGCTTTGTCTTTGCGATATGAATTTATTCCAGAGATGTCCTACAACCAGGACGTGTTTCGGCAAACATGCATTCATCAACAAATACATCTTTATATATATACTATGTATGTTTATTGAGAAAAATAGATTTTGTCCAGCTTGTACTTGTGGTAATCCAAGGCTTCTTTATTGAAAATTCAGTATAAAATCCAGGTACAGAAAGCAGAGTCTACATGTTTCGGGCACAATGCAATCTTAGCCCTTACTCATGGTCATGAGTAAGGGCTAAGATTGCATTGTGCCCGAAACATGTAGACTCTGCTTTCTGTACCTGGATTTTATACTGAATTTTCAATAAAGAAGCCTTGGATTACCACAAGTACAAGCTGGACAAAATCTCTTTTTCTCTATACTTCCGTATTTCTCCTGATTCGGGTGAAGGAGCTGTTCCGTGCTATACCAGTGGAATCCCTGGCAGGTGAGAGCTGCTCAATACTTCTGTTTTCTTCATAGTGTATATATATATATACAGTTGCAAGAAAAAGTATGTGAACCCTTTGGAATGATATGGATTTCTGCACAAATTGGTCATAAAATGTGATCTGATCTTTATCCAAGTCACAACAATAGACAATCACAGTCTGCTTAAACTAATAACACACAAAGATTTAAATCTTACCATGTTTTTATTGAACACACCATGTAAACATTCACAGTGCCGGTGGAAAAAGTATGTGAACCCCTAGACTAATGACATCTCCAAGAGCTAATTGGAGTGAGTTGTCAGCCAACTGGAGTCCAAACAATAAGAAAAAAGAAAAACAGTAGCGAATTCTACCTTACATAGTTTCAATCATTGTCTGCCTTTATGATATCATTAACTACATGTTTTTTTGTATATATTTTTTCTAGACTTCAACCACTTAGTGAAGAATTTTGAGTTGATACTCATATGTGATTGAAACTATGTAAGGTAGAATTCGCTACTGTTTTTTCTTTTTTCTTATTGTTTTTTTGTATGCTATCTCCCAATACATTCTCATCATAGTTTAATTGAATACCATCTTGATTGTTCCACCCTCAATCTGAGGTGATTGGACATCCTTGTAGGCAGTACATTTTCTTATATATACAGATGCTAGAAAAAGTATGTGAACCCTTTGGAATGATATGGATTTCTGCACAAATACGTCATAAAATGTGATCTGATCTTCATCTAAGTCACAACAATAGACAATCAGTCTGCTTAAACTAATAACACACAAATAATTAAATGTTACCATGTTTTTATTGAACACATCATGTAAACATTCCCAGTGCAGGTGGAAAAAGTATGTGAACCCTTGGATTTAATAACTGGTTGAACCTTCTTTGGCAGCAATAACTTCAACCTGTGGTTGCAGATCAGGAGTAATTCTTGACCATTCCTCTTTATTGAATTGAATATCTTGATTGTTCCACCCTCAATCTGAGGTGATTGGACGTCCTTGTAGGTGGTACATTTTCATATATACAGTCCTGATCAAAAGTTTAAGACCACTTCAAAAATTGCAATAAATCATATTTAGCATGGCTGGGTCTTAACAAGGTTCCATGCAGAGCTTCAACATGCAACAAGAAGAAATGGGAGTGAGACAAAACATTTTTTGAGCATTCAATTTAATGAAAAGAACAAATAAACTGAAACAGGCTGTTTTTCAGCTGATCAATAGTTTAGGACCACACCTCAAAAAAAAATAAAAATAAACCCCCCAAAACAGAAATCTAAATTCCAAATATGAACTCAGTAATGAGTAGCTCCGCCGTTATTGTTTATCACTTCCAAAATTCGTTTCTGCATGCTTGATGCAAGCGTTTTCATGAGATGAGTGGGAACATTTCTCCAAGTGGTGAAGACGGCCGCACAAAGGCCATCTACTGTCTGGAACTGTTGTCCATTTTTGTAAACTTCCCTTGCCATCCATCCCCAAAGGTTCTCAATTGGATTTCTCAATTGAGATCAGGGGAACACGCAGGATGAGCCAAAAGAGGGATGTTATTCTCCTAAGAGAAGTCCCTTGTCCTGCAGCCATTGTGTACTGTAGCGTTGTCCTGTTGAAAAACTCAGTCGTTACAACACAGGCGAGGGCCCTCAGTCATGAGGAATGCTCTCTGCAACATCTGGACATAGTCAGCGGCCGTTTGACGCCCCTGCACTTCCTGAAGTTCCATTGTTCCACTGAAGGAAAAAGCACCCCAGACCATTATGGCGCCCCCTCCACTGTGGCACGTAGAAAACATATCAGGTGGGATCTGCTTGTCATGCCAGTAATGTTGGAAACCATCAGGACCATCAAGGTTAAATTTTTTTCTCATCAGAGAATAAAACTTTCTTCCACCTTTGAATGTCCCATGTTTGGTGCTCTCTTGCAAAGTCCAAACGAGCAGTTCTGTGGCGTTCAAGGAGACGAGTTCTTTGAAGACGTTTTTTGTTTTTGAAGCCCTTCAGTCTCAGATGCCATCTGATGGTTATGGGGCTGCAGTCAGCACCAGGAAGGGCCTTAATTTGGGGCGAGGATCGTCCAGTGTCTTAACGGACAGCCAATTGGATCCTCCGGATCAGTGCAGATGACATTTTTTTGGGTCTTCCACTTGACTTTTTTGTTCCATAACCTTTTAGGATCATTTAAGAAATTCTAAATGACTGTCTTACTGCGTCCCACCTCAGGAGCGATGGCGCGCTGTGAGAGACCCTGCTTATGCAGTTCAACAACCCGACCACGTTCAAAAAGGGAGAGTTTTTTTGCCTTTGCTATCACAACGTGTGACTACCTGACAGAAAATGACAATGAATACACATCTTTGCACAGATTTGGCCTTTTAAAGGCATGTGGTCCTAAACTTTTGATCAGATGAAAAACAGCCTGTTTCAGTTTATTCGTTGTTTTCATTAAATTGAATGCTCAAAACATTTTTTGTCTCACTCCCATTTCTTCTTGTTGCATGTTGAAGATCTACTTGGAACCTTGTTAAGATCAAGTGGTCTTGGTCTTAAACTTTTGTTCAGGACTGTATATACTCTGTATGTTTGAAGGCATGTTAGCCAAAACGCATCCTCGTTGTAGGACATCTCTGGAATAAATTTAGATTGCAAAGACACAGCTGCTGGAATTTATTGATTACGCACCCTTTGGCAGGCCCAGGTCCAGTTGATTGACTTTCGAGTTCTCCTCAGTGTCCCGCATATCCCATGCTTGCACCGTCCCGTTTAGTATTTGGCGCAGGTGCAGTCAGTGAAGGACTCGCTCCTGCTGCCGGCTTCATCACTGCGCCTGCGCCAAAGGAAGGAAGCCAGCAGCAGGAGTGTGTCCTTCAATCACTGAGCCTGCGCCGAATACTAAAAGGGATGGCGCAGGCGCGGGATTTACTCATCGCGGGCATCTATGCCCCTTTTGATGCAACCCATTATCTTATTGGCCTTGGCAGCAGCTGCCTGACACTGGTTTCTACAGCTTTGTTCACTAAAATTCCTAGGTCCTTTGTCCAGTGTTACCCAGTGTTTTACCATTTAGTATGTACGGGTGATTCGCATTATTCCCTCCCATGTACATAACCTTACATTTATCAGTGTTAAACCTCATCTGCCACTTATCTGCCAAAGCCTCCAATCTATCTAGATCTAGAGATGGCCTTGCAGTTCGCCCGGTGGTCATTTCGCTATATTCTTTTGCATTGTGCAGAACTTTGACCCATGACACATTTATCAGGTGGGACAGGACAGCAAATTAAGATGTTTTAGCACATGGACACACCCCCTACCCTATAAATAAACCCGATCTACCAGCCAATTTACACTCTGTTTTTTTCCAGTGTAGGGAGAGGTTGCTGTATGGAGTAGGGACAGACTGTTAGGGACACCAAACGCTAGCTAATAGGGCCACAAAAGTCCTTTATAGGTGTGCTTTGTGATAGGTGTGACATACAGAGGGGTGCGATATACTTATACATTCTAACTTACAAAGTATATTAGAGAGCATTTGTATTGTGCAGCAGTTGTGTGCGGTTCTGCTGCGATACTGCAGTTAGATAGGAGGGACAAACGTTATTGGAATGACTAATTGCAACTGGTGTGATATACCTGTTGCCCCCCCCCAAAAAAACTGATTAAGGGGTGCGATATACCTGCTTCCACAAAATATTGATTGAGGGGTGCGATACACCAGCTTCCACAAAATATTGATTGAGGGGTGTGATACACCAGCTTCCACCAAATATAGATTGAGGCCTGCGATACACCAGCTTCCAGCAAATATTGAATAAGGGGTTTGATTTACCAGCTTCTAGCAAATACTTATTAAGGGGTTCTATATACCTGTTTCCACAAAATACTGATAGAGGGGATTGATATACCGGCTTCCACCAAATATTGATTGAGGCCTGCGATATACCTGCTTCCAAAAACACTGCTCTTCTATAGGGACTTTGTCACAGGGTAATTTTGAAAATGACAGGCAGAGGAAGAGGCAGGCTATTCTGCAGGTGTGGTAGGGGTCGGGCAGGTGCACCAGGCCAGAGCATAAATGGATAGTTGGAGAAGGTGCATGTGATTACGTCAAAGGGCACACAAGAGTTGGTTGAGTGGCTCACTCAGCCTTCCGCTCCTGCACCCTCCTCATCCTCTGTATCAGCAAACTCCTCAATCTCTGCTTTGTGCACCCCCAAAGACACCACCCCCACCATAGCCCCTTCACTCGAGTCAGAGGAATTATTTTCCCATCCATTCCCAGACTTTACCGATGCTCAGCCATTCTTGGCATCGGATGAGGACGAGGAGGTTGCAACGGCCGCCACCCAGTGGTCTGACGACAGTACCCAGATTAGCCCAAGGATGGAGATCCCCTGCCTACTCCGAGATCTGTAATGTCAGTGGTGGTGAAGGTTACGATGATGACGTGTCGATGGATGTCATGTGAGTGCCCACAAGAGAGGAAGAGGAGGGGAGGTCAGAGGGCGAGACAGAGCAGCAGACAGGGGGTAAAAGGAGGAGAAGCAGGCAGAGGTCACAGTGCACAGGAGGCAAAAAGCAGACTGCAAATATATCTGGAGCCACCATGCGCGGTCACATCTGGCGCTCCCAGGACGCCGACACATGGCTCCGCAATGTGGGATTTTTTTAATGTGTCAGCTGCTGACAATAGTTTTGCTATCTGCAGCCTGTGCTGTCAACGCATAAATCGCGGTAAGTCCAACACTCACCTAGGGACGACCGGCACCTGGCCTCCCATCACCGAGCCCAGTGGAAGAAACGCCATCAGAACCCACAAAGCCACACTCCCGGTGCTCCACGTCCTGCCTCTTCTCCTTCTTATATCTCCTCCCATTTGTCCTTCACACCAATTTCCACCGTGCTGTCGTTGCGTTCATCTGGCAAAAGGCAGGCTTCCGTGGGCCAATTGTTCGAATGTAAAAAGTTGATGGCGACGGATAACCCTCTTGCCCAAAGGCTGACCGCTGGCTTGTTGGAACTGCTAGCCCGCCAACTACTGCCATATAAACTGGTGGACTCAAAGGCCTTTAGAAAATGTGTGGCCATTGGCACACCGCAATGGAAGGTCCCCGGAAGAAAATATTTCTTCCAGAAGGGCATCCCAGAGCTATATGGCCATGTTTAGCGGCAAGTAATTGTATCTCTGTGGCACACAATGTCGGTGCCAAGATGCATCTGACCACAGACACGTGGTCTAGCAAACACGGGCAGGGAAGGTACATAACTTTTACTGCCCACTGGGTGAACCTTTTGGGGGATGTCAAGCACGCAACCTATGGCACCCATGTGGATTTGGTGTGAAAGGCCACATATTGCGTGCAGGCCTGCCTCTTATTCTCTTCCTCCTACTCCATCCTCTGTCTCCTCCTTGACTGACTCCTCCTTTTCCACTGCTACTGCCTCTTTCGCTGCACCTCCCAAGCTTCCCAGAATCTATTTGACGTGCCAGGTGAGACATTGCCATGCTGTGCTGCGGCTGTGGTGCCTGGAAGCCAAGAGCCACAACTGTCCTGAACTCCTTTCAGCTCAGCGGTCACAGGCCGATCAGTGGCTAACCCTGCTAAATTTGACAGTTAGTAAAGTGGTGTGCGACAACAGTGCCAATCTGCTGAGCTTGCTGAAACGGTTCAAAATGACACATGCAGAAACGTGCCATTAACGACTACCTGTACGAATTTTGCGGCAAGACAGGTTCTGGGGAGCTTGGTTTCTTTTCACCGCTCCAGTGGCTACTCATGCGCAAAGCATGCAGACTTATGCGGCCATTTGATGAGATCACCAAACTGGTTAGTCACAGCCAGGGTGCCATCAGTGACATAGTACCTTACACCTTCTTTCTGGAGCGTCCATTGCATTGTGTTATTGATCAAAGCGTCAACAAACAGGAGATGGAAGATTAGGAAGTGGCAATGCTAAATGAATTCCCGGGGGGGGCTACACCATCTGAGACAAGTCAGCAGGAGTCTGAAGAGGAGTCAGAGGAGGTTGGTGCCTGGGGGAAGGAGGAGGAGGAGAAGAAGGAGCAAGAAGAGCAGGCTTTAAACTTTTCTGGGATCCCTGCTGTTGTCCGTGGATTCGGGGAGGACCAAGGACAACGCTCCACCGCTTCTAATTTAGTGCAAATAGGGGCCTTCCTGCTCCAGTGTTTGAAGAGGGACCCCCGTATAAAAAGCATAAAGGGCAAGGACCAGTACTGGGTTGCAACGTACTTGGACCCCCGGTACAAACACAAAATGGCAGACATGTTACCAGCATCACAGAGGGCTGCCAGAATGCAGCATTTCCAGGCCTTGCTTCGAGAGATGCTGCATTCTGCTGTTGCGGGCTCTGGCAGAGGAATTTCCACCCACAGATAAACAGCTGTGGGTACCAATCCTACCGCACATGCATGAAGAGGGCGGTTTGAAGATGTGTTGGTCACTTCGGATATGAGATAATTCTTGCATCAAACCCATCAACAGCCACCCTCTGGATCCAGCCTCAGGGAACGCCTAGACCCACAGGTGTCTGACTACATCGGGTTAAAGGCCGATGTGGACACTCTGAGAAGAGAGGAACCACTAGACTACTGGTTGTGCAGGCTTGACCTGTGGCCACAGCTGGCACAATTTGCCATGGAACTCGTGGCTTGCCCCTCATCGAGTGTCCCATCCGAAAGGACGTTCAGTGCAGCAGGGGGGATCATGACCTATTATCGCACTCTCCTAGCTCACGACAGTGTGGACTACCTCACATTTCTATAAATGAATGAGCCATGGATCATGGAAGAATTCAACACCTGTGACAACCACGTTTAATTGAATTTCCTCATGCCAGCCCACAAATATCCGCCACTACACAGAAAAAAGAATGCTCTATGTCTTATGTAAATACAGCGGCATAAAGGGCCCTTTCTTTCCGGTGAATACCTAATGTTTGGGGCCTCGGAGGAATTCAAAACCTGTGATGACCACTTGTTGTCAAATTTCAACTTTTATCATTTGGGGTTTTATCAAGAGGGGGGATTTCGTTAGCCATGTTTTTAATCCAATTTTATGTTTTTAGTTCTTTTTAAACATATGTATTTGACATGTATTTGTACTGACCTGCAGATATCCAATGACCGTCTAATATACCTCCAGCCACATAATAACTTGTTCTAATATGTACGGTGAATGCATAATTTTTGGGGCCTGTAATCCACTGGCCTGAAGTAAAATTGCTATCCAATGACCGTCTAATATACCTCTAGCCACATAATCACTTGATGTTTTCTGTCCGGTGAATGCCTAATGTTTGGGGCCTGTACTGCCGTGACCTAAAATAAAATCCTTCTAGGCTCCAGCAGGGAACATTTTTGAGAGTTTTCCTTTAAGATGCATAAAAATGGCCCCTAATTAAAATAAATATTTTTTTAAGGGAATATTTGCCATTAACCCCCCTCTAGTATGTCACTATCTATGTTGTGGGACGATTTGTGCACTTCTAGTAAGTATTTGATAGCTGCAAATATGATCTGAAGGTTTTTCACGTTCGCCTGCCATTAAAGTGAATGGGGCCCACAGCTAACTTGCGGTTCGCGAACATTTGATCGCATTCGCGAATCGTCCATTACTATCAAGATCCCTCTGTAGCAGTAAACTGTCCTCTTCCGTATTAATTACTGTACACAGTTTAGTGTCATCTGCAAAAATTAATATTTTACTATGCAAGCCTTCTACAAGATCATTAATAAATATATTGTAGAGAATAGGGTTCAATACTGACCCCTGTGGTACTCCACTAGTGACAGTGACCCAATCTGAGTGTGTACCGTTAATAACCACCCACTGTTTTCTCACACTGGACCAGTTACTTACCCACATACAGACATTTTCTCCCAGTCCAAGCATTCTAATTTTATATACTAACCTTTTATGTGGTACAGTATCAAATGCTTTGGAGAACTCCAGATATACAACATCCATTCATTCGGTGCTGTGAAGTCTAGAACTTACCTCCTCATAGAAACTGATTAAATTAGTTTGACATGACCGATCCCTCATGAAGCCATGCTGATATTGCGTTATTTGCTTGTTTTCATTTGAGATCCGGCCTATAGTTTCCGGGGTCTGTTTTTTCACCCTTTTTGAATATTGGAACCACATTTGCTATACGCCAATCCTGTGGAACACTCGCTGTCAGTATAGAGTCTGTAAATATCAGAAATAAGGGTCTGGCTATGACATTACTTAATTCTCTTAGGATATGGGGGTGTATGCCATCTGGTCCTGGCGATTTGCCTATTTTAATCGCAAGTCCCTGTTGTACTTCTTCCTGGGTTAGACAGGGCACTTTTAATGAGGAATTTACTTTTACATTCTGCATTTCATTTGACAGTTTATTTTACTCAGTGAATTCAGTGGGGAAAAAGTATTTAATAGCTTTGCTTTCTCCTCATCGCTTTCTGCAACTTCCCCCTCATTGCTCTGTAGAGGGCCGACACATTCAGATGTATACTTTTTACCATTTATATAATTGAAGAACATTTTAGGGTTAGTTTTGCTCTCTTTGGCTCTCTTTTGCTTCCTCGCTACCCTCCTATTTTAGTGATTTAAATGCTTTCTTTTTGTCATTTATTGCTTTCATTACAGTTCTATTTATCCACATTGTTTTTTTATTGTTTCTTAACCCTTTATTCCTATAATGTATGTACCTCTCACAATTAGATTTTAGGATGCTTTTAAAAATATCCTGTTTTGTGACAGTATTTTTATTTTTGAGGACTTTGTCCCAGTTAGTTAGGCCTATGTCCTCTCTTAGTTGGCTAAATTTAGCTTTTTTGAAGTTTGGTATTTTTGTTCCTCCCTGTAGAAACGCTAGTTTGAATGATAACTGGAAGGTTATTACTTTATGGTCACTATTTTCCAGGTGTCACCCAACCTGCACATCTGTTGTTCTGTCAGGTCTATTGGTTAATCTGGTATATAAGGCGGTATATAATAAACTCCTATTAGTAATTTATTATTATTTTTGCCTCCATGTATTTCTACCCACAGTGACTCCACATGTTCATGTCCCTCACTTATATCTTCTCGGACTCTGTGCTTTAGACAGGACTTTACATAAAGGCAGACCCCTCCACCTCTCGGGTTTTGACGATCCTTTCTAAATAGACTGTAATCTTGTCTTGCCCAGTCGAAGTTATCATCCAGCCATGTCTCAGTTATTCCCACTATGTCATAGTCCTCCTCATACATCACTAATTCCAGTTCCCCAGTTTTATTAGTCAGGCTTCTGGCATTAGTATACATACAATTAAGAGGTTTATGTATATTTTTTGCCCTACACCTTTCCTTCTGAACTGTTCTTGTCCCTCCTTACATTAGTCCCCTACCTTGCCCCCGGTCTCTATCTGGACTATCTTCCCATCCTATAACGTAATTACCCTCCCTTCCCAACACAGCTGCCCCTTCCCCATTGAGGTGCAACCATGCCTACGATAGAGCTGACAGAAGTCGACCCGGTTCTCCAGGAACCCAAACCCCTCCTTCCTTGTAATGACCGGCGTCACGCACAGGGAGGGAAAAGGGAAAGCCCTGCCCAAGGGAGAGGGAAAGGTGGTGACCCCTGACTCACCTTGCGGCTGGCACCTGACTGCCCTGACGTCCCTAGACGGGTTCCTCACCCGTGCGGCGATCGCGTGCCTAAACCCCGTCTTTCCCTAAAATGAGCCCTAGATAGCGAACGGGCCGGTGGGATCGCTAGTCCGCACCACTGACATTAAGAGGGAAACACCAGGGAGAGGACAGACAATACAGACAAACACATAAACCCAAGTGGGCAACCACAGCAGACCACAAAGGTCCAACAGGGATCCGGAGGGAAACGTTCTGGACCAACAACCAGAGAACGCAGCAACACAGCTCCAGTGGGTCAGTATAGAAGTCCAGGCAGGAAGCTCTATATCTGGCAACCAGAGAAGTGAGAGAGGGGAATATAATGAGGTTGGGAGTGCTGGACAAGGAACAGCTGAGGAGAAGGAGCTACGGATCCCTGAGTGAGCCAAAAAGGGTTGCAAAGCAAACCCAGAAAGCTACCATAAGTAAACAGCCCTATCTTACATAGAGCGCGCAGCCAACCGCTGCGACTTCCTGACCCCGGGTATAACGGAGTCAGGCGTGGTTCTTGACACCCTCGTGACATTCTTACACCAGTTAATGAGCCACTTGTTAACCTCCCTAATCTCACGCTGCCTTTCCTCGTGTGGCTAGTGGTACAGGCAGTATTTTAAAAAACACTACCTTTGAGGTCATTGCCCTAAGCTTTTAAACTAAATCCCTAAAATAATTTTTAAGAACTCTCCACCTTCCTCTAACTTTGTCATTAGTTCTGATGTGGACCATGACCGCTGGATCTTCTCCAGCCCCTCCCAGTAATCTGTCAACCCGATCTGCGATGTGTCGAACTCTAGCGGCAGGAAGACAACACACTATTCGGCGATCACGGTCTTTGTGACAGATCGCCCTTTCTGTACCACTAATAATAGAGTCTCTCACTACCAGCACCTGTCTGCCCTGCCCTGCTCTCCTGGTCCCCTGCTTTCTGGAGCTGACATTCCCCTGACTGGCAGATGAAGAGTCCGGCTGCAGCAGTACTGTCCCTGAACCGACATCACCCTCATCTGCCAACCGTGCAAACTTGTTGGGGTGAGACAGATCAGGGCTACCCTCCCTAGCTACCTCACTTTCCTCAGCCTCCTCGCTTTCACCCTCCCCCTCATCTAGCCCATAGAGTGCTTGCTCAGTGAGCATCAAACTCTTTTCCAAATTGCTAACGCCTTAGTGTTGAAATTTGTGTGTTTAGATACTCATTTTGCGATTCCAAATGGGTAATTTGCTCACATTTTGAACAATGATATAAACCCTCGAACGGCTGTTCTAGGACTGCATACATCAGACAAGATGTGCACTGGACTGCGATGTCATTTATGGAACACATACTAGATGAGGATTACAGAACGAAAGCGAAAAATACAATAGAATGCAGTAATAGGAAACTGATTTACTGCAGTCCCCCACTGAAGTCCCTGAATCTGCAGTCACTTAATCTAAAGTCGCACACTTATATAAACACACACTTAAATCAAACACGATCTCAAAACCAGCCTGTTTTTTTTTTTTTTCCTCTAGATTCAAAGGACTGGGCCTTTACTTTTACATTCTGCATTTAATCTGATGGTTTATTTATTGCAGTTAATACAGTGGAGAAAAAAAATTTAATAGCTCTGCAACACCCCCCTGATTACTCTCTAAAAGGCCAACACCTTCAGATTTATTCTTTTTACCATTTATATAATTGAACTATATAAAATTGAATCATTGAATTATATAAAAAGAACATTTTAGGATTAGTTTTGCTCTCTTTGGCAATTAATCTCTCAGTCTCTAGTTTGGCTGTTTTAATTAGTTTTTTTACATATTCTATTTTTTTCCTTACAGTTTTTCAGTGCTTCCTCGCTAACCTACTGTTTTAGTGATTTAAATGCTCTCTTTTTGTCATGTATTGTTTTCTTTGCAGTTTTATTTATCCACATTGTTTTTTTCTTGTTCCTTAACCTTTCATTCCCATAAGGTATGTACCTCTCACAATTAAATTTTAGGATGCTTTTAAAAATATCCCATTTTGTGGCAGGATTTTTTATTTTTGAGGACTTTGTCCCAGTTAGTTAGGCCTATGGCCTCTCTTAGTTGGCTAAATCTTGCTATTTTGAAGTGTGGTATTTTTGTTCCTCCCTGAAGAAACACTCTTTTGAATGACAATTGGAAGGTTATTTCTTTATGGTCACTAATTCCCAGGTTTCCCCCAACCTGCACTTCTGTTGTTCTGTCAGATCTATTGGTTAATACTAAGTCCTGTATGGCTGTCCCTCTAGTCAGGTCCTGAACCAGTTGGGAAAGGTAGTTGTGAGGAATATGCAGTATGATTTCATTCCTGACATTTGCTCCAGGAGTGGCAGAGGAAATCAAACTCCACAGGACGGCCCTGCTTCAAAGCACAATAAGATAGCGGAAAACTCCTAGCAGGCCACATTTGGTTAAATTTTACACCTCCATTCAGACAGCCCGGATCCTGCAGGTAAACTTCCCTGCAGGGGGTCTAAGTCATTCCTCAGAACAAAAGCAACTATCAGACATCCTGGAACCGGCAATTCATGAGGAAATATGATTGTATTTGGAGGGACCTTTAAAATTGCTGTCTCCGATGTGACAACAGCCAAGGATTACAGGAATCATTATTAATCAACCCAAAGGACTCATATATCTGACTTTGCTCTGTTTAATCCTGTTTGTACCATATCTTGGAATATATTCTTGGTGTGTATAGTGTTATATCTAGTGAGCCCTTAAGGCGATTAAATATATAATTTACTCTTGTGCTGTTCTGGTATCTCAATCCAAGAATTCCCACGTATGTGTTTTGGCATAGTTATACACTACTGTGGGTTGGTTTCTCACCCTAAATAATCCCATTAGCGGACCGGGCTTATATCAAACAAGAAACTGGTGGCAGACTACCCAGGCTGAGAAAGTGCTGTTTCACTGGGGCAGTGAAAAGGCTCTCTCAGCTTGTGCCCTCTCTGTGCCCGCGTGGACAGGAGGCGTCTGTGTAAACTGTACCAAGCGGACCTTACGTACTCCCAGGAGGGCGTAAAATCACGTCTTGGAAACCAGTGACTATACCGTATCTCGCTGGCCCTACTTATTTGACGTCAGTCGGTGTACGGTATTCGTCACAGTAATTGTCTTTGGTTATTGCCAAGAACCTGTTTCCTTTATGAGATGTATAGGTTTCAGTTTCCCAGTCTATATCTGGGTAGAGATGTCCCGAACTATTCGCCGGCGAATAGTTCCCGGCGAACATAGCTTGTTCGCATTCGCCGCTGCGAGCGAACATATGCGATGTTCGGTCCGCCTCCTATACGTCATCATTGAGCAAACTTTGACCCTGTTCCTCACAGTCAGCAGACATATTCCAGCCAATCATCATACCCTCCCTCCCAGACCCTCCCACCGCCTATCAAAAAGCAAGGACAGCATCCATCTTAGATTAATTCTGAAGCTGCAGTGTCAGAAAGTTTTAATCGCAATGCGATTAATACAGGTTATATTAATCGCATTGCGATTACAACTTAGAGCTGGGTTCCTAATGGTTGTATTGCTACAATATAACAAAGATTGAGAATATAGTGCTATATTCGTTGTCAATTCTAGCAATACAACCATTAGGAACTCAGATCTAAGTTGTAATCGCAATGCGAATAATGCAGGTTATATTAATCGCATTGCGAATTCAACTTAGAGCTAAGTTCCTAATGGTTGTATTGCTAGAATTGACGAATATAACGAATATAGCACTATATTCTCAATCTTCGTTATATTCTAGCAATACAACCATTAGGAACCCAGCAGCTCTAAGTTGAATTTGCAATGCGATTAATATAACCTGCATTAATCGCATTGCGATTACAACTTTCTCACATCTGACAGTACATTCTAGCATTGAGTCGTTCCCATGGTGATGGAGACGCTCCATGAGCACGGAAGTCGGCAGAAGCTCTAAGTTGAAATCGCAATGCGATTTATAGAAGTTCTATAAATCGCATTGCGATTTCAACTTAGAGCTTCTGCCGACTTCCGTGCTCATGGAGCGTCCCCATCACCATGGGAACGACTCCATGCTAGAATGTACTGTTGGATTTGAGAAAGTTGAAATCGCAATGCGATTAATTCAAGTTCTATAAACCACATTGCGATCTCAACTTACCACACTCTGGGTCAACTACGTAATTTTCCATCTGAGTTTTGCCATGGATCGCCCTCCGGCATGCCACAGTCCAGGTGATAGTCCCCTTGAAACAATTTTTCCATCACTATTGTGGCCACAAAGAGTCCCTGTGGGTTTTCAAATTCGTCTTCCTAATGAAGTCTATTGCGGTTCGCACGTTCGCGAATGGAAAATGTTATGTTCGCGACATCTCTATATCTGGATAGTTGAAGTCCCTCATAATAATGACCTCTTTATGATCTGCTGCCTTGTCTATCTCATTTAGTAGCAGATTTACTGTGGACTCTGGTATATTAGGTGGTTTGTAATAAACTCCTATTAGTATTTTATTATAGTTTTTTTATTATGTATTTCTACCCACAGTGACTCCACATGTTAATGTCCCTCACTTATATCTTCTCGGACTGGGGGCTTTAGAAAGGACTTTACATAAAGGGAGAACCCTCCCCCTCTCCAGTTTTAGCAATCCTTTCTAAACAGACTGTAACCCTGTACATTAACTGCCCAGTCATAGCTATCATCTAGCCATGTCTCAGTTATTCCCACTATGTCATTGTCCTCCTTACACATCACTAATTCCAATTCACCAGTTTTATTAGTCAGGCTTCTGGCATTAGTATACATATAATTGAGGTTTATGTATATTTTTACCCTACACATTTCCTTCTGAACTGTTCCTCCCCCAGTCCTATTACCTTGTCCCCGGTCTCTATCTTCCTATCCTATAATGTAATAACCCCCCCCCCCCCCCTGCAGTCCCTAGTTTAAACACTCCTCTAACATTCTAGCTATATTCGCTCTCAATACAGCTTCCCCTTCCCCATTAAGGTGCAGCCCATCCCTACGATAGAGCCTGTAGCAGACAGACAAGTCAACCAAGTTCTCCAGGAACCCAAACCACTCCTTCCTACACCAGTTCTTGAGCCACTTGTTAACCTCCCTAATCTCCCACTGCCTTTCTTATGTGGCTCGTGGGAAAGGTTGTATACTGGAAAACACTACCGTTGAGGTCCTAAGTTTGTGACCTAAATCCCTAAAATCAAGGACGCTCCACCTACCTCTAACTTTGTCATTAGTTCCTATATGGACCATGACTGCTGGATCTTCTCCAGCCCCTCCCAGTAATCTGTCAACCTGATCCGCACTGTGTCGAACTCTAGCGCCAGGAAGACAACACACTGTTTGATGATCCCGGTCTTTGTGAAAGATCACCCTATCTGTACTCCTAATAATTGAGTCTCCCACTACCAGCACCTATCATGCCTGCCCTGCTCTCCTGGTCCCCTGCTTACTGGATATGACATTCCCCTGACTGGCAGAAGAAGGGTCCGGCTGCAGCAGTGCTCTCCCTGAACGGACATCACCCTCATCTGCCAACCTTGCAAACTTGTTGGGGTGTGTCAGATCAGGGCTAACCTCCCTGGCAATCTTACCTCTATCCTGCTTTCTGTTACCCAGCTAGCTACCTCACTTTCCTGAGCCTCCTCACTACCACCCTCCCCCATATCTACTCCATAGAGTTCTTGCTCAGTGAGCAGCAAACTCTTTTCCAAATAGTCAACGCTTCTCAGTGTTGAAACTCGCCCGGTTAGATACACAATGTGGGATTCCAAACGGCAATTTGCTCAAATTTTGAACAAAGATATGCACGCCCAAATAGATGCTCCAGGACTGCATGCATTAGATAAGATATGCACTGGACGGCACTGTCAATAATGGAACACATACAATATGGTGCAGTGATAAGAATCTAACTTACTGTAGTCCCGTCCTAAAGTCCCTGAATCTCAAGTCGCGTAATCTAAAGTCACACACTTAATACAAATACACACTTGAACACAAACGCTCACAAACTCACGTTGTTTGTCTGCTTGTATAAGTGCAGCTCTCGGCATCCTAATTAGATAGCCACACCCTAATTACTCATCTGTGCAACACCCTGGAGAAGGAAGAGAATTTTTAAAAAATAAATTTAATCACAGTATACTCTCATCTGTTATGAAATAAACCTGGCATCAAAAGCAATTCACAGTGTATAAACTAGACTACACTGCTCTGACTTGGTATAGAGTACAATAAAGTCAGGCACAGCCATTCATCAATGCACACAAATAATGTAACTCTCACAGACACACCCTCACGTAATCTAAAGTCACACGCTTAAAGGGGTTCTGCACTTTCAATTAACTGATGATCTATCCTCTGGATAGATCATCAGCTTCTGATCGGCCGGGGTCCGACACCCGGGACCCCCGCCGATCAGCTGTTTGAGAAGACAGCTACGCTCCAGGAGCGCCGCGGCCTTCTCACTGTTTACCGCCGGGCCGCCCGCCCACTGACGTCACGACTTGTATCAACTAGAGTGGGCGCGGCTAAGCTCTGTTCACTTGAATGGAGCTTAGCCGCGCCCACTGTAGTTGATACAAGTCGTGACGTCAGTGGGCGGGCGGCCCGGCGGTAAACAATGAGAAGGCCGCGGCGCTCCTGGAGCGCAGCTGTCTTCTCAAACAGCTGATCGGCGGGGGTCCCAGGTGTCGGACCCCGGCCGATCAGAAGCTGATGATCTATCCAGAGGATAGATCATCAGTTAATTGAAAGTGCAGAACCCCTTTAATACAAACACACACTTGAAATCAAACACGCGGATGCTCACAAACTCTTGTTGTTTGTCTGCTTGTATAAGTGCAGCTCTCAAACCAGACTGCTTTTTTCCTCTGGATAAACAGATGATGGGAGAGATGTCTGTACTGGCCCCTGATATATTTATACATAGTTATTAGATCTCCCCTATTAGTCATCTTTTTTCTAAAGTAAATAACCCAATTTTTGATAATCTTTGAGGGTACTGTAGTTGCCCCATTCCAGTTATTACTTTAGTTGCCCTCCTCTGAACCCTCTCCAGCTCTGCTATGTCTGCCTTGTTCACAGGAGCACAGAACTGTACACAGTACTCCATGTGTGGTCTGACTAGTATACACTGCACCTCTAGTATTATATTCATTATATGTGAAATTATTCACCAACCTACACTATTATGCAGAGATTGCTATGTACTTTTAAATATGCCATTATATTTTACAATTGTGCGTACTATTCGGACACACCTGGTGTCAGTAAGTACCACATTTTTGCATGGCATTTAAAATAATACACACTGCAAATTCTTTTTGACCGTATACTTTCATTACAATTCAATATTACATATTCTATGATTTAGATACACTTGTCAGTATAGACTGTGCCTCTAGTACTATATTCATGATATTCAAAATAAAACACCAATCAAGATATTATGCAGAGATTACTACATATTTTGAACTGTGCTATTATATGTTAAACTCTCTCACACACACATATACATACAAGCTTTCAGCTCTTTTCAAGCACTAGGTATTTCCTTCAGGAAATGCACATCTAGTTTTAATATACTTTCTGTTTCAGTTCATTCAATTGGAACCTTTATTGTTTACTTCCAGATTTCAACACACAGCTCTGATATAATTTTGATAGTATTGTAATAAGCTGTGCAGATATCTCATCATAGTACAATTGAAAAAAAGACATGTCAGTTTAGCTCTCAACCAAGAGATGGGAAAGTATGTGGATGAAGGGGAAGGATATGCCTTTCCAGGATTTGCCTGGAACTTTGTTACCCCTATTGATCCAATGAAAAGGGGGGGGGGGGGGAGCCATAACTAGTGTGACAAAACCCCTGTTTTAGGAATGCCCAGACTCTGCTGTTCATTATTATTTTTTCATCCTTTAAATGTACACAAATCACCTCATCTGCCTGTGACGCAGTTAGCGAACACAAGGGATATTGCCCGTGATGCAATCCACAAACACAATGGATATTGCCTCTGATACATTTAGAAAACACAATGGTCTGGGTCATCGACCGCATGGAACTATGTCCGGCCCCTTTATCCAATTATCTCCAGGATACAGAGGAGAGATTTTACTGTTCATGTGGGAGTGTGTTATATCCTTCTGTATATTGATTGGTCATTGTATTTTGTGTGCCTGTTCCCCACAAGGGCCCCATGGGAGTAACCCTTGCCGGAGGACTTGATAAAAGGCTTAGCTGTGGCCATCAATAAAGTTAATCATCATTAGTCCCTTCCTGAAGTCCTGGATCCTGTTTGTGGGGGATTGGGAGCTATATGTTCACAACACCTTCGGATTTACTTGGTTTTCGGGAGACGCTGTACGGATTGAACCGGATATATGGATATATTGAACCAAAATAAGGAGTGAATGGCCCACAGATTCATGGCCCAACGACACTAAAGAAACTACTGGAAGCACACGGCATAGTGGCAAGTAACAAGCCGAAAGCCACGATAATTGCTGAATTGATAGAGCGAGAAGAAACTGAATTTCAAAAGGATATAAGATGGAGGCTTAGCATTTTGGGGCCCAACCCATCACAAGAGACGATCACCCAAATAATGGCGCAAGCACAAAGCACAAGAATACAAGCTACTGCAACACAACAATGGGATGTAATGGCACTACAGAGAGCTGCTAATGGACAGGCACGTAAGATTAATTATGCTGCATTTAAAGCCTTTACAGATGGCGAAATGGATATAGACAGCTATTTGCAGGATTTCGAACGACAATGTGCATTGGAGACCCTGGAGAGAGATAGCCGGGCTGCATTATTGAGCAGTTAGCTATCAGGTCGAGCAGCGGGAGCCTACAGTGCGGTGCCGGATGAAGAGGTCAAGAACTATGACAAGGTAAAAAATATTGCTGGCTCACTATGCCGTCACGGCAGAGGCATATAGGAAAAAGTTCAGGGCCCTCAGGAAAACGGGCAGAGACACTTTTACCGAGTGGGCCTTCCGTATGCACCACTCTGCCCGCAACTGGATGCAGGGGTGCCAGGCGACCACGTTGGCAGATGCCTTACAGTTGTTATTGCTGGAGCAGTTTTTTTTATTTTGCTCCGTCAGATGTTAGAGACTGGGTTCGTGACCGCAGGCCTCGAACGGTAGAAGAGGCTGCTAGACTGGCTGATGAACACCACGATAGCAGGACTATGGAGAGTAGCAGAGCACCGACGGTCCAGCTTACCCCCACCTACACCCCAACATCCACGACACCGGCCAGGCCCAATGCGTCCTACACCGCACTAAACAATCAAGGATCACAGAGGTCACCACCAATGTTCTATGGGTATAACCAAATAGGACATATCAAACCCAACTGCCCGCAGAGCATGTCTAACCAAGGGGGCCGACAACCAGCACCACTGCACCGAGCCGCAGCCCATTGCGTCCAGTACTACAGTAAAGCTACCCAAGGGAGTTTTGCAGCGTATTCACCCCCAAAACCCACCGAGCAATGGTCCATACTGCACAAGGTCAACCCTGTACAGGCCGCCGGAGACAACCGGGCAAATCACTGCCAGTCCGTACGCCTAAATGGACAGAAGGCTAGGGGCCTGAGAGACAGCGGAGCCACCATTACCCTTGTCCAACCTCACCGGGTCAAGCCATCCCAACACACTGCACACACCGTAGCAGTCCGGGAGCTAAATCACTGGAGGTGGGGATTATGGCTGACCTGCCGGCCGAAGCGCTGGTGGGGAATGACTTTGGATGTATAACCTCCCAGTTTGTTACACCAGCCTATGAAGGAGCTTTACCAATGACTACTCGGCAGCAGACCCGGGCCACGGAGATCGCACGCTCTCAGGAACCCCAGGTAGGAACTGATGTCCCGACCCTTGCCTTAAACCCCACTATGTACTGCGACACCCCCCAAGATTTTGAAAAGGAACAAAGGGAACAAAGCAGAGCCGTAAAGAAACCCCGGGTAGACACAGACCAGGCCAGGTTTCAATGGGACAATGGACAGTTATACAGGGTGACAGATGGGATCGGAGAGTGGGACAACCAAGTGACCAAAAAACAACTAATAGTACCCCGCAAATACCAAACCAAACTGTTGTGGATTAGCCACCACATTCCCCTAGCTGGACATTTAGGGATAAAGAAAACCCAGAATAGATTGACTCAGACCTTCTTTTGGCCCAGAATCACACAGGACATAGACCAGTACTGTAGGACCTGCGAGGTATGTCAGCGGGTAGGGAAGAGAGGTGACCACCCTGGGCTAAGCTATGACCCCTCCCCATAATAGGAGAACCCTTTTTCCACGTAGCGGTAGACCTAGTGGGACCCCTTAACAAACCTAGTGCCACGGGCAAGAGGTATAACCTCACTATAGTAGATTATGCCACTAGGTACCTGGAGGCAGTGGTCCTCTCTAATATTCAGGCTGAGACGGTAGTAGAGGCCCTGGTCAAGGTCATTACCAGGGTGTGATTTCCCCAGGAGATTGTGACCGACCAAGGGACACCGTTCATGGCAGCCATTACCCAGCAGCTCTGGCAGAGCTGTGGGGTAAAACCTATCCTGAGCTCTCCTTATAACCCCCCAGACGAACGGTCTCTGTAAACGATTCAATGAGACGCTGAAACAGATGCTAAAGACCTTCACAGAGACCTGCCGTAATTTGGAATCTTTCCTTCTCCACTTATTTGCGTACCGGGAAGTGCCCCAGGAGTCCACCGGCTTTTCTCCCTTCGAATTACTGTATGGGAGAAGGGTACAGGGAACCCTGGACCTGATACGGGAACATTGGGAGGGAGACGTGGGAGAGGCAGGACCCCCTACGTTCTGTAGCTGAGGGACCGGCTGCAAGCCATACCTGACACAGTTCGGGAAAACTTGCAGTCGGCCCAAAAGCATCAGAAACAGTGGTATGATAGGGGCGCAAGAGACCAAGCATTTGAACTCAACCAAAAAGTACTAGTCTTGAGGCCCACCCAAACAGACAAATTACAGGCCACCTGGCATGGTCCTTACAAGATAGCAGCCCGGACCAGTGATACCACCTATGTGGTAGTGACTCTGAGCTGATCAGAAGATCCTTTCATGTGAACATGCTCAAGCCATACTTAGAAATGGCCGAGGAGATATCCGCAGTATGCACCCCCAGCCGGCGAAGATAGCGAGGGAATCCCCTTACCTGATATGCTAGCAGCCAGCCGCGTTGGGGTAGAACAAGTAAGTCTGGGAGACAACTTAAACACAGAGGAAAGACAGTAAGCCTCCCAATTGCTAAGGAAATTTAGCGGTATGTTCTCTGCCGTTCCAGGGTACCCGACACTGGCAGCCCACAGAGTGAAGACCCCAGGCCATGTACCCCTCCGGCAGCAGCCGTATCGCATACCCGAGGCCGTTAGGGATTGCATGCAGAAGAAGATAGTAGACATGTTAGCCTTAGGAGTGATATAACCCTCCCAGAGTCCGTGGGCCTCCCCGGTAGTGTTGGTGCCGAAGCGGGATGGGAAGACCCGTTTCTGTGTTGACTACCAGAGGCTCAATGACCGGTCAGTCACCGATGCCTACCCCATGCCTAGGGTAGACGAATTGCTAGACCGGATGTCAAAAGGGAGTTACTTGACCACTATATATCTGGGCAAGAAATATCGGCAGATCCCTTTGGAGCCGGAGGCCATCCCCAAGTCGGCCTTGGTCACCCCATTTGGCCTGTACCAGTTTAAGGTCATGCCATTTGGGATGAAGAATGCCCAGACTACTTTTCAGAGGATGGCTGGTCGGCTCTTAGAGGGACTTCAGGACTTTGCATGTGCATATCTAGATGATATAGCCATCTTCAGTTGCACATGGGAGGCCCACCTGGAGCACGTGTCGGTGGTGCTCAAGAGAATCCAGAACGCCGGGCTAACTTTAAAACCAGACAAGTGTCATGTAGGGATGGCAGAGGTGCAGTACCACCGAGTGGGCCCGGGGAAACAAAGGCCCGAACCCACCAAAGTAAAGGCCATAACCCAGTGGCCCCAGCCATGCACAAGTTATGGCATTTTTGGGGACCGCTGGGTATTACCGGAAGTTTGTACATGATTACAGAACTAGAGCTAAGCCCCTCACAGACCTCACCAAAAAGTCTCTCCCCAAGCAAGGTGTATGGACCCCAGAGTGTGCAGACTCCATTCAAAAGTTAAAAACGCCCTCAGCGAGGCACCTGTATTAGCGGCACCAGATCATTCTAAAAAGTTTCTCGTCCATACAGATGCCTCAATGTTTGGATTGGTAGCCGTATTGAGTCAGGTCGGGGAGGAGGGCATGGAGCACCCTGTGGTGTACCTGAGCAGAATACTGATACCCAAGGAAGTCAGTTATGCCACTGTGGAGAATGAGTGCCTTGCCCTTGTTTGGGCCCTCAAACTACAACCTTATTTATACGGGCGCTCCTTCACTGTTATGACTGATCACAACTCACTGATTTGGCTCAACCAGGTGGTAGGAGACAACCCCAGACTATTGAGATGGAGCCTGGCACTGCAGCCTTATAATTTCACTGTGCAATACAGACCAGGGAAACAGAATGCCAACGCAGACGGGTTGTTTCGCCAAACAGAACTGGACCCATTGCCAACTGCTTCTCGGGCATCCCCAAGCCAACCTGTTGGGGTCTCGGCAGGTATACCTTGCCATGGAACTAAGGGGGAGCTATGTGACAAAACCCCTGTTTTAGGAATGTCCAGACTCTTGTATTTCGTCTGCTGTTCATGTAGTTAACCCTATTTTGCCCCTTTAAATGTACACAAACCACCTCATCTGCCTGTGACACAGTTAGCGAACACAATGGACATTAGCGAACACAATTGATATTGCTTTTGACGCAATCCACAAACACAATGGATATTGCCTGTAATACATTTAGCAAACACAATGGTCTGGGTCATCGACCGCATGGAACTATGTCCGGCCCCTTTATCCAATTATCTCCAGGATACAGAGGAGAGATTTTACTGTTCATGTGGGATTGTGTTATATCATACTGTATATGGATTGGTCACTGTATTTTGTGTGCCTGTTCCCCACAAGGGCCCCGTGGGAGTAACCCTTGCCGGAGGACTTGATAAAAGGCTGAGCTGTGGCCATCAATAAAGTTGATCGTTTTTACACCCTTCCTGAAGTCCTGGATCCTGTTTGTGGGGGATTGGGAGCTATATATTCACAACACCTTTGGATTTACTTGGTTTTCAGGAGATGCTGTACGGATTTACTCAGCTGGAGTGTAAGATATCTGTAACAACTAGTTATCAGCGGACCCATGGATGTACGGGTTCAGCCGAACTTTATTTTAAATTTCAATTCGGGTCCCAAACTTGACCTGAACACCAAACCCCATTGAAGTCAATGGGGACCCAAACTTTGGGGATGAAAAATGGCTGTAAAAAAAGTTATAGGCTAGAGAGCTATGAGGGCTGAAAAAGAATCCAAAATGGTAAGAGCAGTACAATTTTCCTGCAAACAAATCTGGATAGGGAAATTACTTAAAATAACATAAAATACATCATCCAATCATGCTTCAGTGTCCCCAGCCACACTCCATTGATGCCCGTGAGCTCATTTGGGTGCCACCCTGCTGTGAACGTGGATCCTCCTCCTCCTCATCATCATCCTCATCCTCCAAAACTGTGCTCTGGCAGGACAGTTGTGTACCTGGCCACTGTTGGTGCAGGAAACCACTTTCAGAGCCATGTGTAGATGACTAGCCTGATAACCATGGGAATGATCCCTGTTCCAACTCCTCCTCTGCCACATCCTTATCCATCATCACCCAAAGCGCATCATGCTGATGGAGTCTTCACTATCACCTGCTGCTGCTCGCACAGTCTCTCCAGCATGTGCAAGATTGAGTCCGACCTGGTGGGTACTTCTCATATGAGGCGATGAGGAGAAAAGCTGAAATTATGCTGCAGTGCAGCGAGGCGAGAAGCAGAGGGGTGAGAATGCTGAAAGTGCGCACAGATGGCCCACACTTTTTGCAGCAGCTCTGACATATCTGGATAATTTTTCAGGAACCTCTGCACCACCAAATTCAGCACGTGCGCCCCGTCAAGGAATGTGCGCCAAACTGGCTAGGCCCAGAGCTGCTTCGATATTTCACCCGTTCTGGGGCAGGGCTAGGTGGATGGCCCATGGAAACCCCACTAGGAGAGTCATCAAAAAGCATAAGTGACTGCTGCATGACTTAGGGCTCAGACTGCTTGTCTGATGTGCAAGGGGTTGAGGTGGAATACAGATGCCCATGGGCTGCCGGTGCCAACTCTCACTTTCAGTGGACTTTCAGCAGGGGACTGGGTGGGAGACAATGTGAAAGAACTGGATGTACTGTCAGCCATCCAATCTACTACCGCCTCTATTTGTTCTGGCCTCACCATCCATAGAGCAGTATTAGGGCCTACAAAATGATATATAACGTCCTGTTGCCTGTGTGTAACCGAGGACGGTGTTTCATTTGGGTGCATAGCTGGCACAGATCAACAATGTCCTCTCCCTACAGCAGGATCAACCCCCACTAACACCAGCAGCACCACGACCACGTCCAGTATTTGATGCTGTCCTATTTTTTTTTATGGTCACCCACCAAATTGGCTGATAGATGAACAATTGTATTTCTGTGTCATGGGTGCAAATAATGTTTTTTGCACCCCGGAAAAAGGTTATAGGTCACCAAAATAATTAACAGGAAGATTAACTATAGTATTTCCATGTCACAGATGCACATGAGCATTGCACTTTCCAAAAGGGCATCAGCAGTAAGTTTGTGTTGATGTCACTGATTATTTTGCCCTCCTCAGAACAATAACCCCCCAAAAATGGATCCTGTCTGTGGAGCAAACGAGGTGCATAACAAAGAAAAAAAGGGGGGGCAGTCAGCACATCCCAATGCGCAGCTGCACGTTGCTATGGCTGAAAACACAAAGAAAAAAAATACAATGCAAGAGCACTGTGCAAAACAAATAAATAAATAAAAAAGGATTTTAATGCTAATGCTATGCTTATTAAGTAAATTTGAGATTCTTGGCAAATGCATTTTGTACAAAATCATTTGGGCCCGTCTGCCACACGTCAAGGATCTCTGTAAGACAGGAACCTAACACTAAATTCTACCTGTTATGTGCCATTACGGCTACCATAAAATTCAGGGAGCATAGGTTCCACATGCATGCTGGGCCCACCTTAGTTTTTGTCATTTTTGGTGCCAAAATGGCCGCCATTAAATCCAGGGAATGCAGGTACTAACATGAATGCCGAGCCCACTCCACACCTCTCCTGGTGCCAGATAGTCCCAACAAATGCAATGAGAGTCCACCCTATACCTCTCCTGGTGCCAAGGGGCTTCCAGTGAATAAGGGAGAGCAGGCTAAGCTTTAGACTTACACTAATTAAAATTAGCCTAAGGCACCATGCACACGGCCGTGTTTCACGGCCGTGTGCGTGCAGTGGAACCGCGGCCTGGATCCCTCCTGAGAGCAGGAGTGCACGGTGTCACTGGTTGCTATGACGCCGTGCGCTCCCTGCTGCCGACACAGTACAGTAATACACTGGTATAGATCATACCAGTGTATTACTGTATTGCGGCGGCAGCAGGGAGCGCACGGAGCCATAGCAACCAGTGACGCCGTGCGCTCCTGCTCTCAGGAGGGATCCAGGCCGCGGTTCCACTGCCCGCACACGGCAGTGAAACACGGCTGTGTGCATGGGGCCTAAGGGGCAGACAGGTTGGCCAGGAGTGCATGACTGAAGAGTCAGCCACACCTCCGGTACAAACTGCTAGGAAAAATAAGGGGGTCATCAGCACATCCCAATGCGCAGGTGCACATTGCTATGGCTCAAAACAATGAGAGTTCACCCTATACCTCTCCTGGTGCCAAAAGGCTTCCAATGAGTGAGGGAGAAAAGGTTAAGCACTATACTTACACTAGTGTTGATCGAGCATGCTCAGCCAAACACCAGTTCCGCACATGGCGGTATTCGTATCCAATAAATCTGCAGGTAAGTACTGCCCTTCACTGTAATGCCGTAGCCATGTTGTCTGCTGGCATTACAGTGATTAGCTGGCCGGAATGTATAGCACCCGATGACACGTGTTCGGCTCAGTCTTAGGCTGTATTCACACGTCCGCAATGTGTTTTGCGGATACACGGAGACACGGATCCGCAAAACACGGAAAGCGGCAATGTGCTTTCCGCATTTTGCGGACCGCATATTGCCGACATAATAGAATATGCCTGTTCTTGTCCGCAATTGCGGACAAGAATAGGACATGTTCTATTTTTTGGCGGAAACGGAAGCATGGATGCGGAAGTGCGGATCCGCAAATGTGGATGCGGACAGCACATTCCGTCCCCATAGAGAATGAATGGGTCCGCACCCTTTCCGCAAAATTGCGGAAAGGATGCGGACCCATTTTGCGGACGTGTGAATGGAGCCTTAGTCAGGGAGAGCTGTGCTGAAGAAGGGAAAGATAGTGTAGGGACTGAAATGTGTTTTTTTTTATTTTTTTTTGAAAAACGTTTTAGAGAGCCAAAAGTCCTTTTAGGACTATTGTTGTGTGTGGCAGCAGCAATATATATTTTTTGTACAACCTGCGCTAAATTGCTAAAACTTTACAGACCCAAAAGTCCTTTTAAGGACTATTGTGTGTGGCAGCAATTTCTATTTTTAGCGAATCCTGTGCTAAATAGCATGCAATAATTAGGCCGCTGCAGACATCGACATCATCTTTGTGTAACGTGTTCGCATCCCAAAAATATCAGCAACATCCAGTGTACTTTTTCCGTAGATGGTGTCCAATGCGGACAGTAACATTAGCTGCGCTACATCTCCTGTATAACCTTTGCGTATCCGAAATATCAGTGACATTCAGTCTATTATTGTTTTTTTGCTGCTGGTGGCAGCGACATTACCTGCACTAAATCTCCAGTATAACGTTTGCCCATCCTAAATATCCGTGACATTAATTCAGTGTAATTTTTTTATTAGCCGATGGTGACAGCGACATTACCAGAGCCAAACCTCCTGTATAACGTGTGCACATCCTACATATCAGTGACATTCATTCAGTGTAATTTTTTATTAGGCGGTGGTGGCAGCAACATTGCTTGCGCTATACCTCCTGTATAACGTGTGCGCATCCTAAATATCAGTGACATTCATTCAGTGTAAATTTTTATTAGGTGGTGGTGGCAGCGACATTACAATCGCTTTTGGCCAGGGAAGCTACATTTCCCTGACGGCACACTGGCTGAGGCTAGAAGCGAGTCATACCCTGGGATTGCACAGGTGCTACCGACGCCAAGGATTGCGGACCCTACTTCCATCAGGGTTTATGCCACCGCCTACGTTAGTGGCTGCAACCCCCCCTTCACCTCCTCCACCACTTTCACCTTTTAAATGCTCAGCTCAGCAGCAGGCCCTCATTCCCAAAAATGTTTAAATGCTCAGATCGGCAGTAGGCACTCGCCCACAATTTTATTTAGATGGTAAGCTCTGCCCTCGTCCACACAATTTTAATAATGTTCAGCTTTTCAGAAGGCCCTCGTCCACAAAATATTTTAAATGGTCAGCTCGGCAGCAGGCCCTCACCACTAATGTTTTACAGAGTCAACAGGCCCTTGCTCCTAATGTTTTTGAGGGTCACCAGCAGGCCATCAGACAAAAAATTTCAAGGGTGTTGATGATCGAGCACCGAAGTATTCGGGTGTTTGGACCGAACACATTGCTATATTTGTGTGCTCGGCCGAGCACCCGAGTATAATGGAAGTCAATGGGAGACAACCAGGCACCCCCTGCTCTGAAGAGGGGAGGGTGCCTGGTCCATTGGAAAAGGTCAGAAACTGACAGAAACTCCACCGAAATGGATCGGGAACACCCTGGGGATGAAGTCTGGATGCAACTTGGACTCCCATACTGCTGCTGGAAACCATATTATACGCCACTTTTACAGACTGACAAAAATACTCACAAACCCCCCCCCAAAAAAAAAATCAATTTTACAGGAAAAATTGTCCGGAAACATTGTTTCCTGTATATTCAATTGCATATAAAGGGCAAGTGCTGCAAAAAATTACAAGCAAGATGAACTCCAAAACAGCCTGTCTATCACATAAAAGAGGGCCTCATTCACACTGTGGTACAATTGTTCAGGTAGTGGGACTCCTACACTCATAAAGCCTATGCACTGAGTGAAAGGGCTGCCAAAAATTACAAGGAACCGGCACTCCAAAACACCCTTTGTTACACATGAAGGAGGGCATCATATACACCCTTGAAAAATTATGATTGATGGCCTGCTGGTGACCCTCAAAAACATTTGGAGTAAGGGCATGCTGATCGGACCATGTAAAACCTTAGGGGGCAAGGGCCTGCTGCCGCATTGGTGACTCTAGATCCATTTGGATGTCTGCCCTATCAACGTTCGATGTTCTATTCTGCGCCTACCATGGTGATCACGGGTAATGGGGAATCAGGGTTCGATGCTGGAGAGGGAGTTGATAAAGGGATACCACATTTAAGGGAGGTCAATGGCTGAAATCTGAATGGGTGGAGAGGGTGGGACAAGTTATTAAAGTTCAAGAATCGAAGGAAGGCAGAAAGCGCGCAGCAATTACCCACTCTCAACTTTGGGAGGTAGTGAAGATTAATAACCATACAGGACTCTTAAGATTCCCTGTTATCGGAATGAGTAATAAAAAATTACAGGGAATGTCACTGCGGTATTTTGGATGAGGAAACGTTATACAGGAGAGGCCCTGCTGCCGCTTTGTTGACTCTAGATAACTTCTGCCTGATCGCACGTCCCCAATCCATTTGGACATCTTCACTATCAACTTTCAATGTTCTTTTATGCACCTACCATAGTGATCACCGGTAACAAGGAAACATTGTTCGATTTCCGACAGGGAGCCTGATAAATGGCTATGGCTACTACTTCAAAGCAAGGCAGCATGAGTCGCGGGCCTGCATGTGAGCTGAACCAGTAAAAGATTTTAGGTGCAGGCCTGCTGGTGAGCTGAAGTGGAAATGACAAACCCAACTTGAATTTGATGTCTGTATAAATCTGCAGGTGTCGGTGATACAGCTCCACAGATTGTTTCCATCTGCATCTTTCTAAGCAATCTGTGGCCTTAGTCTTTTATCCAGACCCAGTCATTGTGCCACTATGTGGCCTCCTCATGTTGCCATCTCCACACCATGTCACCATGCCACTCATTTTTATCACCATGCTGCTGCTGATGCAGCTTAAAAGGGCTTAAAGTGATCACCAGGCCCACAATCTAATTAAGGTTTTACGCACAAACCCCAGGTAAAAAATCGATTTTATAGGAAAAAAAAAAATGAAAACATTCCTTCCTATATATTTACTTGTATATAAAGTGCAAGCCCTGCCAAAAATTACAATGAAGAGGCATTCCGATACAACCTGTATATCACATAAAGGAGGGCCTCATTCACATCGAGTTGCGCGCCTGCAAGTGAGCTGACCCTGTAAAAGATTTGAGTTGTGGGCCTGCAGGTGAGCTGACCAAGTAAAAGATTTTAGGTGCGGGCCTGCTGGTGAGCTGACCCTGTAAAATATTATATGCGATAGCCTGCTGCTGAACTGACCCTCTAAAACATTAGGGGCGAGGGCTCGCTGCTGAGCTGACCCTCTAAAACAGTGATGGCGAACCTATGGCACGGGTGCCAGAGGCGGCACTCAGAGCCCTCTCTGTGGGCACCCACGCCCTGGAAATAGTCTATGGTGTACCAGTACTTTTCCTGCCATTCATCAGCGCAGGCGCACTATGAACAGCACAGGCAGCGCACTGAATGTAGGAAGGCTATTATAGCTATATGATAAAGTACATGGAAGATATACTATACTGGACTGTAGTATTCAGGTTAAATTGCTGTGTTGGCACTTTGCGATAAATATGTGGGTTTTGGGTTACAGTTTGGGCACTCAGGCTGTAAAAGGTTCGCCATCACTGCTCTAAAACATTAGGGGCGAGGGCCTGCTGTTGAGCTGACCCTATTAAAAAAAATTAGAGTGGAGGGAATATAGACAATCTGGATGAGGAGGAGGAGAAAATAAGATTCAACCATAAACTTTTTTTGTGGTGGAAAAGGTGTATGGGAATACACTACAGTAGATTGAGTACATTATAAATGATAGATTGAAATAGCTTTTTATGTTCATCATTAGCTCAGCTCTCCTCTGGTGGAGTTGAGAAGTACGGGGCAATCCAGGCCTTGTTCATTTTTATCTGAGTCAACCTGTCAGCATTGCCAATGGACAAGCTGATACGCTTATCTGTTATAATGCCACCAGCAGCATTAAATAAATGCTCATACAAAATTCTGGCGGCAGGACAGGCAAGCACCTCCAAGACATAGAGCGCAAGTTCGTGCCACATGTCCAGCTTGGACACCCAGCAGTTGTAAGGCACTGAGGGATCATTTAGGACGCTGCCACGGTCTGCTATGTATTCCTACACTATCTTTCAAAACTTTTCCCTCCTTGTACCACTAGGCCACCCTTCAGGGTGAGACTGCTGGTGGGGTGTCATAAAAGTGTCCCATGCCGTGGAGAGTGTTGTCCTGCCTTTGTTGGAACTGCTGTGTGTTCCCCTTGTCTCCCTTCCTCGGTTGCCCAAGTAAGTACGGACTCTACTGCCAGCGTTGTCAGATGGAAAATTTTGGAGCAATTTTCCAACAAGGATCTTCTGGTATTGCACCATTTTGCTCATCGACAGGAATTAGAGATGAGAAGTTCTCTTTGTAGCGGGGGTCGAGAATCCGTGTTATCTCAAATGCGTATAATGCGAGGGTCGCTGGAAAGGCAGCCTAACATGAAGTCAGCCATGTGTGCCAGAGTACCAACATGCAAGACGTTGTTGTCGACATCAGGATGACTCTCCATCTCCTCATCCTCCTCTTCTTCCACAACTGCCCTCTGCTGCTCACAAAGCCTGGCCAACATGTGGAATGTAGAGTTCCAGCGCGTGATCACGTTGCACAACAGTCGGTGAGCAGGAAGCCGCAAGCGCTGCTGCAGCATTGACAGACCGGCTGAAGCTGTGGACGACTTGCGGAAAAGGGCACACATGTGGCATGCCTTTACTAGTAGCTCTGGCAAAATTGGGTAGGTTTGATTAACTGCTGAACCACTAAGTTTAAGACATGGGCTAGGCATGGGATGTGTGTCAGGTTGCCGAGCTCCAAAGCTGCCACCAAGTTACAGCCATTGTCAGACACAACCATGCCTGGTTGCAGGTTGAGTGGCGAGAGCTACAGCTTGGTTTGGTCCCTTACACCCTGCCACAGCTCTGCAGCGATATGCTGTTTGTCCCCTAAACAGATCAACTTCAGCATGGCCTGTTGACGCTTACCCACAGAGACTGATGGCTGACTGCTGCTGGAGGTGGAAGTGGAGGAGGAGGAGAAGTGGGGGTTGGAGCCAGTAATATAGCTTCTGTCGGAGACCCTGATGGAGGTAGGGCCCGCAATCCTGGACGTGGGTAGCACCTGTGCCATCCCTGGGTATGACTCACTCCTGGCCTCCACAACATTCACCCAGTGTGCGGTCAGGGAAATGTAGCATCCCTGGCCACCAGCACTTGTCCATGTGTCTGTGGTTAAGTGGACCTTCCCAGTAAGTGCGTTGGTCAGGGCACGGTTGATGTTCTGGGACACATGCTGTTGTAAGGCATGCATGGTACACCGTGCAAAATAGTGGCGGCTGGGGACTTCATACTGAGAAACGGCCGCCGACATCAGACTGCAGAAGGCCTCAGTGTCCACAAGCCTAAATGGCAACATTTCAGGGGCCAGTAATTTGGAAAGGTGCACATTTAGTGCTATGGCTTGTGGGTGGGTGAACATTTGCGCTTGCGTTCAAATGACTGTGTTATGGACATTTGGATGCTGGGACAGGGAAGTGGATGTTGTTGCTGATGTTCATGCGAAGGTCCAGGTGTAGGGCGAGTGGCATCCGGGCCTGCGCCTTTGACAGGGGTTTGGCCAGCAGTGCGTAACACAGGGGAAGAGGAGGCAGTGGTGTGACCTGCAGACTCAGATTGTGGACCCAGGCGTTCGGCCTACATTTTAGGGTGCTTGGATGCCATGTGGCAGATCATGCTGGTGGTGGTGAGGTTGCTAGTGTTCACACACCGGCTCATTTTGGTACGGCACAGGTTGCAAACTACCACTCTTTTGTCGTCTGCACTTTCCTCAAAAAAGCGCCATACTGCGAAACACCTACCCCTTGGCAAGGTAGAATTACGCATGGGGGTGCTCGGTGTAATGTTTGCGGGCCTGTTTTGTGTGGGACGACTTCTCCCTTTTGCAACCCCACTGCCTCTTTCAGCCTGTTGCTGTCCTGCGGATCCCTCCCCATCTGTACTGGTATCCTCGCTCGGCTTTTAACTTTCCCATGTTGGGTCAGTGACCTCATCGTCAACCATCTCCTCATCCACTTCCTCACTCTGATTATCCTCCTGACATGACCTAACCACAACCTCAGTGATTGGTAACTGCGTCTCATCATCATCCACCTCGTGAACGAATGATTGCCGTTCACCACCGTCATCTTCTTGAGAATGCGAAGGCTCAAGAGGTTGGGAATCAGGGCACAATATCTCAGGTCCCTCTTCAAGCGTGCTGGGCGCGAGGGCCAAATGTAATAGTGGCGCTGGAAATAGCTCCTCAGAATATCCGAGTGTGGGATCACTCGTTTGGCAAGAATCTCCATGGTGGGAGGAAGGATGATCAGAGAGAGGATTTGGTTGACCAGACTCTTGGCTACAGAGATGACTCTCTATCTCCTAATCCTCATCTTCTGCCTTTTTATTTATATTTTTCACTATATCTGGGCCTGACAACCACACAATGTTTTGAAGCGCAGATCACACAATTCACAGATTACACCATTGACAGCAAAAATGTGGATAGTTTATGGGACAAAAATTGTTTTCTGTATTATAATTTCCCCCTCCTGTATCTGGGCCTGACAGCAACACAATGTATTGAAGCACAGATAACACAATTCACGGATTGCACCGTTGACAGCAAAAATGTGGATAGATTCTGGGAATAAAAATATTGTTTTCACTAATATTCTTCCTATCTCTGCCCCTGACAAACAGAAGGTATTGCTGCACAGATGTCAGAAGTCACTGCAGACACCCTCTATATAGAAAAATAATTGCTATTTTGCAAAGTATGTAAAAAAAAGTTTGAGTACTACTTCGCTAAAATAAATTGCTGCCAACCACACACAATAGTCCTTAAAGGACTTTTGGGTCTTTGAAAAGTTTTTCACTTGAATATAATGTGATCACAAACTCCCTACACTATCTTTCCCTTCCTAAGCGCAGCTCTCCCTGACTCTCAATGAGCTGAACCAGTGTCATTGGGTGCTATATAGCACCGGATGACGTGTTCCGGCCAGCCAATTACTGTAATGCCAGTACATGGCTACTGGCATTACAGTGATGGCAGTACTTACCTGAACGTTTATTGGCTGCTTAGCAGCCGCGAAACGTGCAGGAAGGAGACTCGAGCATGGCACTCGAGCGCATGTGTTACTCGCACGAGTACTGCCATATGCCTAGCATAGCGGTGCTCGAGCCGAACAAGTATGCGGCCGAGCATGCTCGCTCATCACTAGTGTATTGGAGTGCAGGTTCCTTGTAATTTTTGGCAGCCATTTCACTTAGTGCATAGGTTTATAAGTGTAAGAGTCCCACTACCTGAACAATGGACCCACAATGTGAATGAGGCCCTCCTTTATGTGATATACAGGTTGTATTGGAGTGCCTCTTCCTTGTAATTTTTGGCAGCACTTGCACTTTATATACAATTAAATATACAGGAAAGTATGTTTCTTAACAATTTTTCCTATAAAATCGATTGTATCTTCGGTTTTGTGAGTATTATTGTCAGTCTGTAAAATTGGCGTACTACTCGGATAACATCGATCCCAGCAGCGACCTTGGAGACCAAGATGCATCCAGAAATCCTTCCAGAACCATTTCAGTGGTATTTCCCTCAGTTTCTGACATTTTCCAGTGAACCAGACACTCTCCCCTCTTCAGAGCAGGGGGTACCTTGTTTAATGCTCGGGTTCTCAAGTTGACTTTCATTGTGCTCAGGTGCTCTCTAGAGCACCTGAGCATCCCAAGATGTTCTACTCAAGCATCCGAGCACTTTAGTGTAAGTTAGTGTTGATCGAGCACCAATTAAAATCAGCCTATGGGGCAGACAGGCTGGTCAGGAGTGCACCACTGAAGAGTCAGCCACACCTCCAGTGCAGAACAGCATCACACGGGAGGTGAATGTAAGAAAATAAATGTGATCAAGCGGAAATATGTGACAAGTTATTAAAGCGGAAGGATCGAATTAAAGGGCTAATTTAAGACGAATTTTAGACATTTAATACCCTGTCACCTATGCAGAGCAGGGGGTTTTCATCGGCAAAAATGGGTTAATGTCATCCAACAATGGAACAGACTATTTTTAAAAATTTCGGGCCCTGTCAACTATGCAGAGCAGGGGTTTATTCACAGCAAAACTGTGTTCATGTCACCCACCAATTGAACAGACGATTTTACAAAAATTAGGTCCCTGACACCTATGCAAAGCAGGGGCTTGTATAGGGAAAAATTGGTAAAATGTCACCCGACAATGTAACAGACGATTTTTTGAAATTTAGGCCCCTGTCACCTATGCAGAGCAGGGGTTTGTATGCGGCAAAATTGGTAAAATGTCACCTGACAATGTAACAGATGATTTTTTTTAATTTTGGTCCCTGTCACCTATGCAGAGCAGGGGTTTATTCACGGCAAAAATCTAACAGACGAATTAGTGAAATGTATTTTCGTGTCCACTAGGTAGCGCAGGGGTATATCACAGCCAAAAATTGGTAAATTTCACCCAACAATGTAACAGACAAATTAGTGAAATGTATTAACCTGTCCACTAGGTAGAGCAAGGGTATATCACAACCAAAAATTGGTGAATGTCACCCAAAAATTTAACAGAAAAATTTGTGAAATGTATTAACCTGCCCACTAGGTAGAGAGGTATATCACAGCCAAAAATTGGTGAATGTCACTCAACTATGTAACAGACAAATAAGTGAAATGTATTAACCTGTCCACTAGGTAGAGCAGGGGTATATCACAGCCCAAAATTTGTGAATGTCACCCAGCTATGTAACAGAAAAATTAGTGAAATGTATTAACCTGTCCACTAGGTAGAGCAGGGGTATATCACAGCCAAAAAATTGTGAATGTCACCCAACTATGTAACAGAAAAATTAGTGAAATGTATTAACCTGTCCACTAGGTAGAGCAGGAGTATATCACAGCCAAAAATTGGTGAATGTCACCCAACTATGTAACAGAAAAATTAGTGAAATGTATTAACCTGTCCACTAGGTAGAGCAAGGGTATATTACAGCCAAAAATATGGGATATGTAACCCAACAATGTATCAGACAAATTAGTGAAATTACTTAAAATAAAATACATAAAACTTAACAAAAAATAATCTAAATGTATGTGGTGGAGGTCCATATGGAGTAGGAGGTTGAGGAGGCGGTGGACGTAGCTGTGTAGGCGGAAACGGCGGTGAAGGAGGACAAGGAAACTGCTTTTTGGTTTTAATATTTTTTTTATTAGGGTACACTCCAAAAGAGTGGGAAATATAAAAAATACAACAATGAGCAATTGCGCTGTAGAATAACAATGGCTGGGTAAGGCCCTTATACATGTCTATTCTGCACAAGGTACGGACAAGTCTGGTTCATTTTAATGAACATGATCTTATCCACATTGGCTGTAGACAGGCAGTTGCACTTCTCTGTGATAACGCCCCCTGTCGTTTTAAACACAAGTTCAGACAATACACTGGCTGCAGGGCCAGCACCTTCAAGGCGTAAAGGGCAAGCTCAGGCCATGTGCCCAATTGCAAGCAGACAAAGCTTTTCCACATTTCGGCAATGCTAACCCTGTCCTGTTTGCGGGGTGACAGGTGGCACTATCACTCCAGATGTGGATGAAGAGGCCGAGACTGCAGCAGAAGAGGAAGCAGGAGGAGCCAGAGTCCTTTCTTGGTTTTTGAGGTGTCTACTCCACTGCAGTTCATTCTTTGCACTTAGATGCCTGGTCATGCAGGTTGTGCTCAGGTTGAGATTGTTTATGCCTCGCTTCAGGCTCTGATTGCACAGCGAGCAAACCACTCATGTCTTGTCGTCAGCACATTGTCTGAAGAACTGCCACGCCAGGGAACTCCTTGGAGCTGGCTTTGGTGTGCTCGTTCCTTTGCTGCGGTGGGCAGTAGCAGGCATACTGTCTAGGGGACGGCCGCTCCGCTTTAGCACCCTGCTCCCTCTTCTGCTGTGCTGGTGGCTCTGTGCAACCACCGCCTCTTCCTCTGGATTACACAGGTCACTCACATGACCTTGATTCCATGCGGGGTTGAGGACCTCATCGTCCTCCACATCATCTTCCACCCAGTCTTCACCCCTGCCCTCCTTGTCGGTCTGCACACTTTCGAAAGCCACAGCAGTTGGCACCTGTGTTTCCTCATCATCCGAGATGTACTGCGATGGTCCTCCCATATACTCATCCTGAAACATAAGTGGTTGGGCATCTCTTCCACTTCTGGGCCAGGGCAATGTGGATGGCCCTAGGAAATCGTGCTAGCAAAGTCATCAAAAAGCAGAAGAGATTGGTCCATGACTTGGGGCTTAGACTGCTTGGCTGATATGCAAGGGGGTGAGGTGAAGGACTGATGGACATGGGCTGCAGGTGCAAACTCTGATCTTTCAGCGGGAGACTGGGTGGGAGACAATGTGAAGGAACTGGAGGCACTGTCAGCCACCCAATCTACTATCGCCTGTACTTGTTCTGGCCTCACCATTTGTAGAGCCGCATTCGGCCCTACCAAATACCACTGAAGGTTCTGTCGCCTACTCGCACCTGAGGAAGGTGTTTCACTTGTGCGTGTAGCTGGCACAGATCGACCATGTCCTCTCCCTGTAACAGGAGCTCCACCAGAAGCACCACAACCGGGGCCACATCCCTTATTTGACGCTCTTCTCATTCTTTGCATTCACCCACCAAACTAACAAATGGTTAATGTCAGGCAACTATGTAACTGCCAATAGTCAACAATTAAGTTCACTGAGAGTAAGGCAGTGACGGTGTCATAAAGAGGAAACATTTCTTGAGGTTACACAACAGTGTGACAGGCGAATTTTATACAATTACTTCACGGTCCCAAAAAATGTTGATTTGTCAAGCAACAATGTTACTGCAGTATTGACTGATTGTATTTCACTGTGACAAATGCAGCAAAGGCTGCAAATGTATTATCTTGCCCAAAATGTGTGTTTTTTTTTTTATAACAGAATATTAGTACAGTTTTTCAAGCTTGTATTTCACTGTGACATATGCAGCAAAGGCTGCAAATTTTATATCTTGCCCAAAATGGGTGTTTTTTAAAACACATAATATTATTGCAGTATTTCAAGCTTGTATTTCACAGGGACAAATGCAGCAAAGGCCACAGATGTAGGGAATTGCCAAAAATGGGTGTTTTTTTAAACCCAAAATATAACTGCAGTATTTAAACCTTGTATTTGACTGTCACAAATGCACATATGCTGTGCTTGTGCACCGAACTTGCAGAAAATGGCCGCTGATGCCCACCTAACTAACAGACAGGGCTCAGGGCAGAGTAAAAAAATGGTGCACTGCACCCACAAAACAAAATCGCTATAGAAGGCCGAGTTAAGAAGCACTTCTGATAACAGATTCTTTCCTATTCTCTCCCTCACAGCAACAGCATCCTATCCCTACACTAGTAAGAGCAGAGTGATGTGCAGCGCTACGTGACTCCAGCTTACATGTATATAGAGGCGGGGTCACATGCTGCACTAGCCAATCACAGCCATGCCATTAGTAGGCATGGCTGTGATGGCTTCAAAGGGCAAACGATTTAAACGCTTGTTGACTGGCTGCTCTGCAGCATTTCAAAAAGCGCCATTAACTCGCCGAACACCGAACTTGAACCCAAACTTTTACAAAAAGTTTTGGTTCGGGGCCCAAAAATCCTAAAGTTCGGGGTTCGCTCATCCCTAATAGTGACAAATGACACTGGAAAAAATAATTTCTACTGGTGTCATATACCAGTTGCCCCCCCCCCCCCAAAAAAAAGTGATTGAAGCAAGGATTTTATATACCAGTTATATACTTTCTGAATTGTACAGTTGGGTAGTGCAGCATTTGTTTGCGGTTTGCAGGATAACAGGCCGAACTGGATGGACAGATGTCTTTTTTCAGCCTTATATACTATGTTACTATGTTTTTCTGTGTTACCTCAGCTACAGATAGTGACAAACACCATTGGAACAAATAATTTCTACTAGTGTGATATACCAATTGCCCACTCCCCCCCCCCCCCAAAAAAAAAATGATTGAAGCAGGGGTGTTCTATACCAATTATATACTTTCTATATAGTGCATTTGGGTAGTGCAGCATTTGTTTGAGGTTTTGCTGCATTACCTCAGCTACAGATAGTGACAAATGACATTGGAACAAATAATTTCTACAGCTGTGATATACCAAATGCCCCCCAAAAAACAGATTGAAGCAGGGGTGTTATATACCAATTATATACTTTATATATAGTGCATTTGGGTAGTGCAGCATTGGTTTGCGGTTTTGCTGCATTACCTCAGCTACAGATATGGACAAACGTCATTGGAACAAATAATTTCTACTAGAGTGATATACCAGTTGCCCGCCTCCCCCCCCAAAAAAAAAAAAGGGATTGAAGCAGAGGTGTTATATACCAATTATATACTTACTTTATAGCGCAGTTGGGTAGTGCAGCATTTGTTTGCGGTTTAGCTGCCTTAGCTAATCTACATATAGTGACAAACGACATTGGAACAAATAATTTCTACTGGTGTGATATACCAGTTGCCCCCCCCCCCCCCCCCCCCAACAAAAAAAAATTGATTGAAGCAGCGGTTTTATATAACAATTATATACTTTCTATATAGTGCATTTGGGTAGTGCAGCATTTGTTTGCGGTTTTGCTGCGTTACCTCAGCTACAGATAGTGACAAATGACATTGGAACAAATCATTTCTACAGCTGTGATATTCCAAATGCCCCCAAAAAAACTGATTGAAGCAGGGGTGTTATATACCAAATATATACTTTATTTAGTGCATTTGGGTAGTGCAGCATTTGTTTGCGGTTTTGCTGCGTTACCTCAGCTACAGATAGTGACAAACACCATTGGAACAAATAATTTCTACTGGTGTGATATACCAGTTGCCCCCTCAAAAAAACTGATTAAAGCAGGGGTGTTGTATACCAATTATATACTTTCTATATAGTGCAGTTGGGTAGTGCAGCATTTGTTTGCGGTTTTGCTGCGTTACCTCAGCAACAGAATTGGTTGAGTGGCTCACTCAGCCTTCCGCTTCTGCACCCTTCTCATCCTCTCTATCTGCACCCCCAAAGACACCACCACCATCATATCCCCTCCGCTTGAGGAATTATTTTCACATCCATCACAAAACCTTACCAATGCTCAGCCATTCTTGGCATCAGATCAGGAAGAGGAGGTATCAATGGACGCCACCCAGCAGTCTGACGACAGTACCCGGATCAGCCCAAGGAGGGTGGTCCCCGCTGTTGCGGCCTACTCCAAGATCTCTAATGTCAGTGGTGGTGACATTCTGTCTATGGACGTTACATGGATGCCCACAAGAGAGGAAGAGGAGGGGAGTTTAGAGGGAAAGACGAAGCAGCAGATAGGGAGGAGGAGAAGAAGAAGGAGAAGCAGGCAGAACTTACAGTGCACAGGAGGCAAAAAGTAGACTGCTAATGTATCTGGAACGAGCCATCCATCGCGCACGGTCACATCTGGCGCTCCCAGGACGCCTTCACATGGCTCTGCAGTATGGGCTTTTTTTTTAACATGTCCGCTGCTGACAATAGTATTGCCATCTGCAGCCTGTGCAACACTCACCTAGGGATGACTGCCTTAAGAAGGCACCTAGCCTCCCATCAACGATCCAAGTGGGAGCAACACCGTGAGAACTCACAATGACACACTCCCGGCGCTCCCCATCCTGCCTCTTCTCCTTCTCCTCTTTTCTCCCAGTTGTCCTCCACTCCACCTTCCACCGTACTGTTGTCGTGTTCATCTGGCAAAAGCCATGCTTCCTTGGCCCAAATGTTCGAGTGAATAAAGATGATGACGCCGGATAACCCTCTTGCCCAACGGCTGACCGCCGGCTTGTCGGGAACTGCTAGCCCGCCAACTACTGGAATTTAAATTGGTGGACTCTGAAGCCTCTAGAAAATTTGTGGCCATTGGCACACCACAATGGAAGGTACCCGGAAGGAAATATTCCAGAAGAGCATCCTGCAGCTACATGGCCACGTTCAGCGGCAAGTGAATGTATCTTTGGCACACAGTGTCGGTGCCAAGATACATCTGACCACAGACACTTGGTCTAGCAAACACGGGCAGGGAAGGTACATAGCTTTTACTGCCCACTGGGTGAACCTTCTGACGGCCGTCAAGCATGCAATCTGTGGCACACGTGTGGATTTGGTGTTACCGCCACGGATTGCATGAAGGCCTCTTCTTCTCCTCCTCCTACTCCATCCTCCGTCTCCTCCTCAGCTGACTCCTCCTTTTCCACTGCTACCGCCTCTTCTGCTGCACCCCCCAAGCTCCCCAGAACCTATACGACGTGCCATGCTGTGCTGCGGCTGTTGTGCCTGGAAGCCAAGAGCCACACCGGTCCTGCACTCCTTTCAGCTTTGCGGTCACAGACCGATCAGTGACTAACCCCGCTCATTTTGACAGTTGGTTAAGTGGTGTGCGACATCGGTGCCAATCTTCTGAGCGCGCTGAAACAGGGCAAAATGACACACGTGCTGTGGATGGCACACGTTCTGAACTTAGTTGTGCAGCAATTCGTTGCCAAATACCCCGGGGTCCAGAACATTTTGCAGCAGGCCAGGAAAATCTCTGGCCATTTTAGAAGATCTTACATGGCCATGGCTCGCCTTGCTGATGTTCAGCGACCACACCACCTGCCCATCATACGTCTGATTTGTGACTGCCCGACACAATGGAACTCTAACTTGTATATGCTTGAGAGGCTGCTCAAGCAGAAACGTGCAGTTAACGACTACCTGTTCGAACTCTGTGGCAGGACAGGTTCTGGGGAGCTTGTTTTTTTTTCCGACGCATGCAGACTTCTGCGACCATTTGATGCGATCACCAAACTGGTCAGTCGCAGCCAGGGCGCCATAAGTAACATCGCACTTTACATCTTCTTTCTGGAGCGTGCATTTCGTCGTGTCATTGATCAAGCCGTCGAGGAGCAGGAAGATGATGAAGTTGCAATTCTGGATGAATTCCCAGGGGGGGGCTACTCCATTTGAGACAAGTCAACAAGAGTCTGAAGAGGATTCAGAGGAGGATAGTGCCGGGGCGAAGAAGAAGCAAGAAGAGCATGCTTTAAACTTTTCTGGGACTCTGGTGCTGTCCGTGGCTGGGGGTAGGAGACATAGGATGACATTATCCTGGACAATGAGCAGGAGCCAAGCCACTCCACCGCTTCCAGTTTAGTGCAAATGGGGGCCTTCATCCTCCAGTGTTTGAAGAGGGACCCCCGTATAAAAAAGCATAAAGGGCAAGGACCAGTACTGGGTGGTAAAGTACTTAGACCCCCAGTACAAACACAAAATGGTGGAAATGTTACCACCATCACAGAGGGCTGTCAGAATGCAGCACTTTCAGGCCTTGCTTCGAGAAATGCTGCATTCTGCTTTTGCGGTGCTGGCAGAGGAATTTCCACTCACAGAGAAACAGTTGCAGGTACCAATCCAACAGCGCATGCAAGAAGAGGGCGGTTTGAAGATGTGTTGGTCACTTCGGATATGAGATCATTCTTGCAGCCAACCCATCGACAGCCGCCCTCCGGATCCAGCCTCACAGAACGCCTAGACCGACAGGTGTCCGGGTTATCAGCCAATGTGGACGCTCTGAGAAGCGAGGAATCCTTGGACTACTGGGTATGCAGGCTTCACCTGTGGCTAGAGCTGGCACAATTTGCCAGGGAACTGTTGGCTTGCCCCTTGTCCGGTGTCCTGTCTGAAAGGACGTTCAGCGCCGCAGGGGGGATCGTGACCGATAAGCGCACTCGCCTAGCTCACAACAGTGTGGACTACCTCACATTTCTAAAAATGAATGAGGCATGGATTTCAGAGGAATTCAACACCTGTGACTACCACGTTTAATTGAATTTCCTCATGCCATCCCACAAATATCCGCCACGACCCATAACAAATATTGGTCCCTGTCTTAGGTAAATGCAACGGCATAAAAGGCCCTTTCTGTTCATTAAATGCCTAATGTTTTGGGCCTCGGAGGAATTCAACACCTGTGACGACCACGTGTATCATAGAAAAAATGTTTATAGCAGCACAACGAAAAAATTAAACCTTTCTTGTGGTGGTGCAAGCCGTGTTGGGAGCCAGTCTGAAGATCCCCCCTTAAATGCGTCGTATATGTCACAAAACCGCAGCACTCGCTTGTCTTCAATTATGCAGGATTTATTCACCAACAAAAATGTGACGTTTTGACCGTCATGGTCTTTCTCAAGCAGCCCTTGAGAAAGACCATGACGGTCGAAAGACCATGACTGTCAAAATGTCTCATTTTTGTTGGTGGATAGATCACGTGTATCAACTATTATCATTAGTTGTTTTTTTTTTCAAGAGGGGGGATTTCGTTAGCCATGTTTTTAATCCAATTTTATATTTTTAGTTCTTTGTCACAACCAGACATCTGGGAAGCTCTGACAGATGCCTTTCAGAACCTCCTCCTTGAGCTTTCTTTGTTTTGGTTTTCAGTTCCTCATCTCGTTAGCCTCTCCCAGCTGTCTTGTAGTTGGACTGATTGCATCCCTTTAAATTCCTCCCCATAATGCATTAGTGTGCGGTTTATACAGCTTCCTGGAGTGTGTGTGCATGCTGATCCTATTTCCCAGTCTTCTACAAGATAAGTGTTGTACATTCATTTGTGATTTTATGTTTGCTGGATCCCAGGTGACCCTGACTCCCTCCGTGTCTAGTCTAGGGAGCCGGTGGTCGTGTCCCCTCACTATTGTAGGGTGTTCAGGTGTTATATAGTCGAGGTACGAGGGTATGCGACCATCCACCATTGGGGTGTTCGCATAGGCTGAGCAGACAGGGAGAGTGCCAGGTCTTGTGCAGGGGTCTCCCTTTTGTTCCTTAGTTTTGGATCCAGTGAGTCATATATTCATTTTGCATTGTCTTGTTTCCTGTACACCTTCCGTGACATTATAAACCGCCAAAACCGTCTCAAGCATGGATCCGGTTTCACTTTTGACTGAACGCTTCCAGGGTCTTTCATTGGAGGTAGCTGATCTCCGTAAGACTCTTTCTCAGTTTCTAGTGACCGGTTCAGCTTGCGTTCATGGAGTTTGTTCTGAGCCTAAGATCTCGCTCCCGGATACGTTCTCCGGGGGTAGTGAGAATTTTGTGCGTTTCAGAGAGGCTTGCAAACTCCATTTTCGCCTTCTTCCCCATTCCTCTGGTGATGAGGAACGGAGGGTGGGGATCATTATATCGCTGCTCAGGGGTAACGCTCAGTCGTGGGCCTTTTAGCTGCCGGAGGGGGCACGGCCCCTCCGTTCAGTGGATGAATTCTTTTTAGCCCTGGGTCAGATATATGATGATCCGGATTGTGTTGCTTTGGCTGAGTCTAGACTACGTCTGTTATGCCAGGGTAAACAATCCGCAGAGATATACTGCTCAGAATTTCAGAGAGGGGCAGCTGATACTGGTTGGAATGATGCTGCACTCCGAAGTCAATTTTGCCATGGTCTTTCAGAGGGATTGAAAGATGCATTTGCCTTTCATGAGAGGCCTATCTCCTTGGACTCTGCTATGTCTCAGGCTGTTCGTATTGACAGGCGTCTTAGAGAGAGAGGAGAGATCTCTCCTTTCTGTCATACTCAGTCCCAGGACAGTGCAGCGGTCTCATTCTGTGCGCAGGGGTCTCAGTCGCTGTCAGCCCCTTCTGAGCAGGAGCCCATGCAGCTGGGGTTGATTGCCTCTGACAATAGAAGAGTCAGCCCGCATGGGAAGGTTTGTTTTTGTTGTGGAGGTATAAATCATTTGGCAAATGTTTGTCCCTCTAGGAGATCCAGGCAGTTTTCTGGGAGTAATAAAGAAACAAAAAGGAAAAAATCTTTTAAAAATGTTCCATCTGTTACTATTGGCAGGGTTGAGGCGGAAATTGAAGGTTTTCTGTTTGCTTGTAGTTCCTGTTTTGTCCTGCCTGCCAGGGTGGCGTTAGAGAGCAAGAACATTTTTTGAGAGATTTTTGTAGATAGTGGAGCAGCTGTCAATCTCATTGATAATCATTTTGCGATAACTCATGGTTTCCAGGTATGCACTTTGGGAAAGGATATTCCTGTTTTTGCTATTGATTCCGCTCCACTTTCTCAGAAATCATTAAAGGGCATAGTTCACAATATTCGTTTAATTGTGAGTGATGCTCATGTTGAGGATGTGTCATGTTTCGTCCTTAGTGGATTACCTGCTCCTCTTGTGTTGGGGCTACCCTGGCTCACTAAACATAACCCCACCATTGATTGGCAAGCGAGGCAAATAAATGGTTGGAGTGACTTTTGCAGAGAGAATTGCCTCACAACATCTGTTTCTGAGGTTTCTACTAAGACTGTACCACCTTTTCTCTCTGAATTTTCGGATGTCTTCTCTGAGAGTGGAGTTCAGGATTTGCCCCCTCACAGGGAGTACGATTGCCCTATTAATCTCATCCCAGGCGCCAAGCTGCCTAAATCTCGTTTATACAATCTTTCCCAACCTGAAAGGGTCACTATGCGTGCTTATATCTCTGAGAGTCTGAGAAAAGGACACATACGACCCTCGAAGTCACCTGTTGCCGCTGGTTTTTTCTTTGTTAAGAAAAAAGATGGTTCTTTAAGACCTTGTCTGGATTTCAGGGAGCTGAACAGTATCACTATTCGTGACCCTTATCTGCTTCCTCTGATCCCGGACCTGTTTAACCAGATTGCTGGGGCTAAAGTCTTTTCCAAATTAGATCTAAGAGGGGCATACAACCTGGTCAGGGTCAGAGAAGAAGACGAATGGAAGACGGCCTTTAATACCCCTGAGGGCCATTTTGAGAATTTGGTTATGCCTTTTGGTTTGATGAATGCCCCAGCCGTTTTTCAGCATTTCGTGAACAGCATTTTTTATCATTTAATGGGAAAATTTGTATTAGTGTATTTGGATGACATTTAGATTTTTTCTCCTGATTTCAAAACTCATAAGGAACACTTACGTCAGGTCTTGCTTATCCTGTGGGAGAATAAATTATACGCGAAACTGGAAAAATGTGTGTTTGCGGTTCCAGAAATTCAATTTCTGGGGTTTCTTCTCTCCGCTTCTGGTATTCGCATGGACCCCGAGAAGATCCGCGCTGTACTTGAGTGGGAGCTTCCTGAGAATCAGAAGGCGCTGATGCGTTTTTTGGGCTTTGCCAATTATTACAGGACGTTTATTTTGAATTATTCCTCTATTGTTAAACCACTCACTGATATGACCAGAAAGGGGGTAGATTTTTCCTCCTGGTCGGTAGAGGCGTTTTGTGGCAGCCTGCGAGACTTGCGCTCGTGCCAAAGTCCCTCATTCACGGCCATCAGGTCCTCTCCTTCCCTTACCCATTCCTTCCCGTACTTGGACACATCTGTCCATGGACTTCATTACGGACCTGCCTCGTTCCTCGGGGAAGACTGTGATTCTGGTGGTGGTGGACCGTTTTAGCAAAATGGTGCATTTCATCCCTTTTCCTGGTTAGCCCAATGCTAAGACGCTGGCACAGGCATTTATTGATCACATTGTCAAATTGCACGGTATTCCTTCAGACATAGTCTCTGATAGGGGCACGCAGTTTGTTTCCAGATTCTGGAAGGCTTTCTGTTCTCGCTTGGGGGTTCGGTTGTCATTCTCTTCTGCTTTCCACCCGCAGTCGAATGGCCAGACAGAACGCGTCAATCAGAATCTGGAGACATATCTGCGCTGTTTTGTGGCGGAGAATCAGGAGGATTGGTGTTCTTTTTTGTCCCTTGCTGAGTTTGCTTTAAATAACCGTCGTCAGGAGTCCTCTGATAAGCCACCATTTTTTGGTGCATATGGGTTTCATCCACAGTTTGGGACTTTCTCGGGAGAGGGGTCTTCTGGTTTACCTGATGAGGACAGATTCTCCTCGTCTTTGTCATCTATTTGGCAAAAGATTCAGGTTAATCTAAAGAGCATGAGTGAGAGATATAAGCGTGTGGCAGATAAGAGACGTGTGCCTGGTCTGGACCTGAATGTTGGTGATCTGGTGTGGTTGTCTACCAAGAATATCAAATTGAAGGTTCCCTCCTGGAAGTTGGGTCCTAAGTTTATTGGGCCTTACAAAATCCTGTCTGTCATCAATCCTGTTGCCTACTGTCTTGATCTTCCTCAGACCTGGAGGATCCATAATGTTTTTCATAAGTCCTTATTAAAACCTTATGTTCAACCCATTGTACCCTCGCCTTTGCCTCCTCCTCCGATTATGGTTGATGGGAATTTTGAATTTCAGGTCTCTAGGATTGTGGATTCTCGTATTGTCCGTGGTTCTCTCCAGTACCTCGTTCATTAGGAGGGTTATGGTCCTGAGGAGAGGATGTGGGTCCCAGTGACGGACATTAAGGCCACTCGTCTCATCAGGGCTTTCCATAGGTCCCATCCTGAGAAGGTGGGCTCTGAGTGTCCAGAGTCCACTCGTAGAGGGAGGGATACTGTCACAACGAGACATCTGAGAAGCTCTGACAGATGCCTTTCAGAACCTCCTCCTTGAGCTTTCTTTGTTTTGGTTTTCAGTTCCTCATCTCGTTAGCCTCTCCCAGCTGTCTTGTAGTTGGACTGATTGCATCCCTTTAAATTCCTCCCCATAATGCATTAGTGTGCGGTTTATACAGCTTCCTGGAGTGTGTGTGCATGCTGATCCTATTTCCCAGTCTTCTACAAGATAAGTGTTGTACATTCATTTGTGATTTTATGTTTGCTGGATCCCAGGTGACCCTGACTCCCTCCGTGTCTAGTGTAGGGAGCCGGTGGTCGTGTCCCCTCACTATTGTAGGGTGCTCAGGTGTTATATAGTCGAGGTACGAGGATATGCGACCATCCACCATTGGGGTGTTCGCATAGGCTGAGCAGACAGGGAGAGTGCCAGGTCTTGTGCAGGGGTTTCCCTTTTGTTCCTTAGTTTTGGATCCAGTGAGTCATATATTCATTTTGCATTGTCTTGTTTCCTGTACACCTTCCGTGACATTCTTTTAAACATATGTATTTGACCTGTATTTGTACTGGCCTTCAGTAAAATTGATATCCATTGGCCATCTAATAGACCTCCATCCACATAGGTACCTCTTCTTCTTTTATGCACGCTGAATGCATAATGTTTGGGGCCTGTAGTACACTGGCCTGCTGGAAAATTGATATCCAATGACCGTGTTATCTCCCTTCAGCCACTTATTTACTTGTTCATTTATATATGCTGAATGCATAATTTTTGGGGCCTGTTGTACACTGGCCTGCTGGAAAATTGATATCCAATGACCGTGTAATCTACTTCCAGCCACATATTTACTTGTTCTTTTATGTACACTGAATGAATAATTGTTGCGGCCTCAGAGGAATTCAGCACCAGTGACGACCAAGTGTTTCAACTATTATCATTAGTGGGGTTTTTTTTTAAGAGGGGGATTTTGTTAGCCATGTTTTTAATTCAATTTAATATTTTTAGCTCTTTTAAACATATGTATTTGACCTGTATTTGTACTGGCCTGCAGTAAAATTGATATCCATTGACCATGTAATATACCTCCCGCCACATATTCACTTGATCTTTTCTGTCCTGTGAATGCCTAATGTTTGGGGCCTGTAGTCCAGTGGCCTACAGTAACCTTTTTATCCATTGACCGCATAATGTACCTCAAGCCACATAATCAGAATTTCTTTTATGTCAGGTGAATGCCTAATTTTTAAGGCCCGTACTTCCGTGGCCTAAAATAAAAAATTTCTAGGCTCACATTTCAGAGAACTTTCCTTTAAGATGCATAAAAATGTCCCCTTATTAAGATACATATTTTTTGTTGGAATTTTTCTCATTAATCCCCCTCTAGAATGTCACTGTCCATGTTATGGGACTATTTTATACATCTACTACTAAGTATTTGGTGGCTGCAAATATGAGCTGAAGGTTTTTCAGGTTCCCCTGCCATTTAAGTGAATGGGGCCTGCCGTGAACTCGCGGTTTGCAAACATTTGATTGTGTTCTCGCAATCACTTTCGCAAACCGTCCCGGCCGACTTTCGTCCATCTCTAGTCAGGAATAAAAGACGGCTGATTCATCCACGACACAGATAAATCAGAGTCTCCCACAGGCCTAGTAACAAGGAGGAGATAGCAAGCAATAACAGAACGGCAGGTAAGTGTCCTTTGGCCATATGACCACAGACAACAGAACGACAAGATAACTTACTGGAAGCCACAGCTTGCTCTCTAGTAGTTCCCCCTCCGGGGAACTCCAGGGACCCCCTTCCGGAGGTACAACAAACAGGACAAGTCTAGCAACCATGCGGGATCATCCACACCATAGACAAACCACACATGGAACAAACAACTAGAGAAACAAAGTGCAGCACCACACATAACAACAATGGGGAAGGGTATACATAGGACCTTGATGTCCCACAAGGTGGCCTTCAAGGACAGGGCATCTGGAAATGCCCAGAAAGGAGCATTGCATCCAGCCCCAATAAAGGCTGAAGTGAATATGAACTCCACCTAGCTGAGCTCCACCTAGCACACACCTTAACCCCGTGCTCACCAGAAGGGAAGGAAGCAGTCTTAAAGGGAAAGCACACAAACATGCATAAACATAAACAGCAACACGTTGCCACCGGCAGCAAGCATGTGCGCCGAAAGTGTCACGGCAAACAACCTCCAAGCCTTGACACCAAGACACAAGCCTCTCTATCTAAACCGCGGGAAACCCCCACCCCTGGCACTTTGCGTTCTGCTGGTCCGGACTCTCAGCAGATCCTCTGCGTTTGTTCACCATGTTTAGCGGTGTCTGCTTGCTGCCTCGTTCGCAGACGGGGCGGTCGCCCTCCTTAATTTATTGTCATTTTAATCATGTTTTAGTTCAATTTAATATTTTGCACCGAATCTATATCACACCTCTATGGCTTAATAAATGTGATTTAAGGGATACTTCTAATTCTCCACATTTTGATTGCATATGTTTTGGTCATGTATAAAGTTGAAACAATATTGGGGGGGCAATTTGTAATTTTATTATCTGGTAATTGAAAGTTGAGAGTCCGTTTACAGTTGAATGTAGGGTACTGAGTGACCTCACCAAGGTAGAATGTCCAAAATATAAAAGGATTCTTTAATTTAAAATAATGTTCTTGGCAAGACTTTTGATTGCTAGGGTTTGGTTTTCTCGAAATACTCCGAGCATTACTTCATGGGTTAACCTGGTTAATAAGATTAAGAGATATGAAAACATTCTATGTAAGCAGAGAAATACTGAGGAAAAATAACAAAAATTTGGAGAGACTGGAAGTATAAAGGTTTTTATGCCTAAACTCTCTCATTATCGCCCCTTTCTCGCTTATTGATGGGGGGGGGGGGGGGAGCAGGAGACGCGTCACAACGGAGAGGGTTGGTTGGGTATGAACAAGGGGGTAGGGTTTATTAGGGAAAAAATAATATAATACAGTTTTGTTTTTGGTGAATTGTATTGTTTGAATTTCTAATAAGTTTTTATTTTAAAAAAAGATGATCACACACAGAGTGAAAGGAGCAGGATTCCTCAGCAGTGCAAAGTATTTCAGGAGAGGAGATCTTATTGAATATTGTGGACTAAGAGTTACAAGGTGGAAAGAGCAGGGTCCCCCGCAGCACAGAGTATTTCAGGAGTGTGCTGGTTGTGTTGGAAAGGGCAGACAGGATTCCTGGTTCTCAAAAAGCTTAGAATCAACGTTGGCATCAGAGGTGTGTGAGGACGCCATCACAATAGGACGGGTATGCCATCCAGGCAGATTGTATATGTGGGCGACATACAGAATATAACCAGCAAACAGATTAAAGAATGGGAACAATTCGATCTGATAATTGGTGGCAGTCTTTGTAATGACTTATCTGTGGTTAACCCCCACAGTTTTTTGACTTTCCACGATTACTCAATAAAGTGTTGCCTAAGACAGGAGAGAATCTGCCAGTCTTCTGGTTATTCGAGAACGTGGTTGCGATGGAGAAAGCATTCCAAAAACTATTTCTCTCCACCTGGATACAAATCCTGTGAAAATTGATGCAAGTGCGGTATCGGCTGCTCATCAAGCCAGATTCTTCTGGAGTAACCTGCCTGGCATAAACAGGCCTCTAGTAGCTACAGACAATGAGAAGACAGAGCCTCAAGATTGCTTGGATGAGTCCCAAAGTTCATCAAGATTCAAACCATCATTTCCAGCCCCTGGTCTCTTCGTCAGGGAAAACATCACGAATTCCCAGTAGTGTTGATTACGCACCTTAGTGCTCGGGTGCTCAGGCCGAACACATCGTGATATTCGGGTGCTCTGCCGAGCACCCGAGTATAATGGAAGTCAATGGGAGAACCCGAGCATTGAACCAGGTACCCCCTGCTCTGAAGAGGGGAGGGTGCCTGGTTCATAAGAAAATGTCAGAAATTGTTGGTAACACCACCAAAATGGTTCTGTAACAGCATGGGGAGGATCTATGGATGCATCTTGGACTCGCTGGTCGCTGCTGGGAACTATATTGTCCGAATAGTACGCCACTTTTACATAATGACAATAATACGCACAGAAAAAAAAATTTTTTTTAGAGGAGGCACTCCGATACACTGTTAGTTACACATAAAGGAGGACTTCATAAAATTATGATTGATTGGCCTGCTGGTGATCCTCAAAAACATTAGGAGCCTGTGCATCTAAAACATTATGGGTGGTGGCCTGCTGCCGCTTTGGTGACTTTAGTTAGCCTGGGGCCAATTGCACGTCCCCATGACTGCGACGATCAATTCGGATGTCTGGCCCATCAACTTTCAGCTCAAAACCATTCTAAACTACAGGTAACGGGGAAATAGTGTTTGATTCCGGAGAGGGAGCCTGAGAAACGGCTACCACATCCAAGGAAGGCAAGCGGGTGGTGCGCAAATCACACACTCACGACTCGTGGAGGTAGTGACGATAAATAACAATACAGGACTCTTAAGATGCCCTGTTATTGGAATGAGTAATGAAAAATTACAGGGAATGTCAATGTGGTATTTTGGATGAAGAAATGTTATACAGGAGAGGCTGCTGCCGCTTTGTTGACTCTAGATAACTTCTGCCTGATCGCATGTCCCTGCGACGTCCACAATCCATTTGGATATCTTCCCTATCAACTTTTGGAGAGGGAGCCTGAGAAACGCCTACAGCTACCACATCCAAGCAAGGCAGCATGCGCGCAAATTAACTATTAGGTATAATTAGCTGAGGGCCTGCTAGTGAGCTGACCCTTTAAAAGATTTCAGTTGCGGGCCTGCTGGTGAGCTGAGGTGGAACCGACAAACCCAACTTGATTTGGATGGCTGCATTAATCTGCAGGTGACCATCATACAGCTCTACAGATTTGTTTCCATCTGCATATTTCTCAACAATCTGTGGCCTCAGTCTTTATCCAGACTGTTATTGTGCCACTATGTGGCCTCCTCATCTCCACACCATGTCACCTTGCCACTCATTTTTATCACCATGCTGCTGCTGAGGCTGCTTAAAAAGGCCTTAAACTGATCACCAGGCCCACAATTTAATTAAAGTTTTGGAATCAAAAAACCCAACTTGCTTTTGTGGAATGCATCAGTGGCATAGCTAGAAATGACTGGGCCCCACAGCAAAATTTTTATGGGGCTCCATTCCACAGTAATTTCCTAGCGATCCCTTCCTGTGGCTAGTAAAGATCGCTCTCTCAGACCAGGGCCGGCAGCTGTTCCATCAGGTTTATACATTGTCTATACTGTTATTGTATATAATTTCATTGTGTAATACTGTTGAGGGGGCCCTGACCAAATCCTTTAGTCCTCCTCCTCCTGGATGGGCCCCTTCTGGGTCAGGGCCCCAAAGCTGCAGCTTCCCCTATAGCTATGGCCCTGGTTTGCATTAATCTGCAGGTGACTGTCATACAGCTCCACAGATTTGTTTTCATCTGTATCTTTCCAAACAATCTGTGGCCTTAGTCTTTTATCCAGGCTCAGTTATTGTGCCACTATGTGGTCTCCTCATACTGCCATCTCCACAGTATGTCACCTTGCCACTCATTTTTATCACCATGCTGCTGCTTAACCACTTCAACCCCCCTAGCTGAAACCCCCTTAATGACAAGGCCACTTTTTACACTTCTGCACTACACTATTTTCACCGTTTATTGCTCGGTCATGCAACTTACCACCCAAATGAATTTTACCTCCTTTCTTCTCACTAATAGAGCTTTCATTTGGTGGTATTTCATTGCTGCTGACATTTTTACTTTTTTTGTTATTAATCAAAATTTAACGATTTTTTTGCACAAAAATGAAATTTTTCACTTTCAGTTGTAAAATTTTGCAAAAAAAACGACATCCATATATACATTTTTCACTAAATTTATTGTTCTACATGTCGTTGATAAAAAAAAAATGTTTGGGTAAAAAAAAAAAATGGTTTGGGTAAAAGTTATAGCGTTTACAAACTATGGTACAAAAATCGTTAATTTCTAACGATAATTTGTTTTCCCTTAGTCCTAACAGCAGCACAGATGGGGTTAACTGCCCCCCGTGGACTGGTAGGACCGGCGGAATTTTTAATGAGCCAAAAGACCTAAACCAATAAAAGAACTCCAGCTCCCTTAAAGGGAGGGGTTCATCCCCCAGCCCACCGTGTATGTCACAAGAAAAAAAGTACTTTAGGGCGGGAAATTTGTGTGCTGCTGTTAGGACTAAGGGAAAACAAATTATCGTTAGAAATCAACGATTCCCTTACGTCCTACCAGCAGCACAGATGGGGAGATAGCAAGAAGAATCCCCTAGGGAGGGTCCTCATGCTCGGCAGAAGTAAGGACTGTCTGCCCAAAGGCCGAGAACTCGGATATCCTAGCATCAATCCTATAATGGGAGATGAAGGTAGACTCAGAGCTCCAGGAAGCTGCTTTGCAGATCAACTCTAGGGGGAGAAGATTTCTTTCCGCCACAGAGGTAGCTACGGCCCTTGTAGAATGGGCCCTCACAAACTCCGGAGGATCTAAGGCTTGGGAAATGAAGGCTTCCCTAATGGCTTCCTTAACCCAGCGACTAATGGTCGTCTTAGACGCTTTACGGCCTTTTGACTTACCGGCAAACAGGATAAAGAGATTTTCATCCATCCTGAACTCTTTGGATCTATCCACATAGATCTGAAGGCATCTAGCTATGTCCAGTGGATGTCGGACTGGAGCATCCGGGGAGGAGGCAGAGAGTAATACAGGAAGAGAGACTACCTGATTAATATTTTGAAAGGTAGAAACCTTAGGTCTAAAGTAAGGTAGAAATTTCAAAAGGACCCTATCTTGTAGAAACATGGTATAAGGGTATGACGCGGAGAAAGCTTGAAGCTCCGAAACTCTTTTGGCCGAAGTTATGGCCAGAAGAAAAACCATCTTAAGTGTTAGGAGTTTAAAACTTGCCTCCTCCAAGGGTTCAAAGGGGGGAGATGCTAGCCCCCTGAGAACAACTGACAAATCCCATTGAGGAACGGGTCTCAGTATTGTAGGCTTCAATCTTTCAGCTCCTTTAAGGAAGCGCTTGATGAGCGGGTCCCGAGAATATGGTCTGTTAAGACAGGCCGAGATGGCAAACACTTGGACCTTCAGGGTAGAAGGGGAGAGACCTCTGTCTATCCCATCCTGAAGGAACTGTAGGATCGCTGCGAGGGGCGGATCTGCAAACGCCACCTGATTGGAGCTACACCAAGAGGTGAAGATCCTGATAATCCGGGAGTAGGCCTTTCTGGTAGACTCTGCTCTGGAATGCAATAATGTTCTCAGGACCGACTCAGAGAGCCCTTCTACTCTGGGAAGGGACTGGTCAACCTCCAGGCTGTCAGGTTGAATCTGTGCAGATCTGGGCAGAGATGAGTGTCCCACGACACCAGGGTCTGCTCCGGGGGGAGTCTCCAATATTGTCCCCGACTCATCTGAATGAGCTGGGTAAACCAGGATCTCTTGGGCCAAAACGGTATGATGGCTATTACCGAGGCCTGATCCTGATGGATTTTCATCAATACCCTCGGGATCATGGAAAAGGGAGGGAAGATGTACGCCAGCCTGAACCTCCACGGTATTGTCAGAGCATCTATCGCCAGGGGGTTGTCCTCCCTGTAAAGGGAACAGAACCTCTGTACCTTGGCGTTGAACTTGGTTGCCATGAGATCCACCTCTAGCATCCCCCACCTGAGGACTAATTGTTTGAAGATCTCCGGATGTAATGACCAGGCCGCGACTTAGGCGGTCCGCGATGACATTGAGGGAGCCTCTGATGTGAGTGGCGGATAGATGGGATAGGTTCAGCTCTGCCCACCGAAGAATTACCCCAATCTCTAAAAGAAGGGGTACGGATCTTGTGCCTCCCTGCTTGTTTATATAAAGCACGGCAGTCATATTGTCTGACTGGACTTTCACTACTTTGCCCCGAATCCGAGGGGTGAAGTGAAGGAGGGCTAGCCGGATAGCACGCATCTTGCGGAGGTTTGAAGAAAGATGCCGCTCCTGAGGAGACCAGGATCCCCGAACTGGGGACCCGTCTAGATGAGCGCCCCAGCCTACAAGGGACGCGTCCGTGGTCAATATGAGCCAAGCTGGTTGGGTCATAGACATCCCTTCTGGTAGATGGAACCACCATCTGAGGGAATTCCGGGATTGGTTGGATAGGGAGCACAGGGAATCTAGCCCCTTGGGACTGCCGTTCCATTTGCTTAAGACCTCCGATTGAAGAGGTCGGAGGTGCCATAAAGCCCAAGGGACTGCATCCGCAGCCGCTGACATGAGCCCCACCATCTTCATGAGGGTCCGTATGGAGACTCGTCGTGGTACGTAAAGGAACCTTGCTAGGTCCTGAATCCGCATTCTTCTTTCTGGTGTCAACTGGAGGGACATCTGCAGAGAGTCGATTATGAATCCCAGATAATGGATAGAAGTCGAAGGGCTCACGTTCGACTTCGACCAGTTGACCATCCAGCCTAGGCGGAGCAGAAAAGAAATTGCGACATGAAGATGGTGGGAAAGTAGAGGGACTGAAGGGGCTAGAAGAAGCCAGTCGTCCAGGTAAGGGACAATGGTCAGACCTTGGAGTCTCAATGCTGCCACAACCGATACTACCACCTTGGTGAAGATCAGGGGGGCAGACGAGATTCCAAAGGGAAGGGCGGCAAACTGGAAATGTTTGCACACTCCTGATATCTGGACCGCGATCCTGAGAAACTTCCGGGAGGAAGGATGGATCGGGATGTGGAGGTAAGCATCTTTGAGGTCCAGAGTAGCCATCACATCCCCAGGGTTGAGGAGGTGGCTGACTGACCTTATGGTTTCCATGCGGAACCTGATCCTCCTTATGAAACGATTGAGAAATCTCAAATCTATAATCATCCGAAGATCTCCTGTCTTTTTGGGTACCAGGAATACTGGAGAATAAATCCCTAGACCCTTCTCCCCTGCCGGTACCTCCTCCAGGGCTCCCTTGGAAAGGTAGTCTTGGATATAGGCTTCCAAGACCCTTTGCCTGGTTGGCAAAAAACTGCGTGTGGCAATGAATCTTCCTGGGGGAGGAGAAATAAGGTCTATTAGATAGCCGACGGCTACTATATTTTGGACCCAGGGGTCCCGGATTTCCTGGGCCCATACGTGGCTGAAGAGAGAAGACGCCCCCCCACAGAAAGGTGGGGGAGGGGTACGGGAAAATCCAGAGGCGTAACGGCAGGGATAGCAGGGTTTATCCAAGAGCCTCTGAGAGGCCCATAGTCAGGAGGGCTTTGCCTCCCTGGTGGGTTTGCGGGAACGCCTGGAAAACTTTCTCGGCACCCCCCCAATCCTTACGTCCCTGCTGTCCTGGTCGGCCTCCGCGGGCTTGTCTTCCCCTGCCTCGAAAGGGCTGTTGGGGAAGGCTCTTCCCCTTTTTGTCTGATAGACCCTCCATGATGGTGTCTAGTTCAGATCCGAATAGACGGTTCGGTTCAAAGGGGAGCCCACAGAGGTTATATTTGGACGCGTTATCCGCGTTCCAAGGTTTGAGCCACAGAGGTCTCCTGGCAGCAGACACTACAAGCCATAGTCTTGGCTGCCAACTTTAATTGGAGTTGGGCTGTGTCATAGAGAAAATCCATGGCTAAGTTGACGGACTTAAAGGCAGCGAGGATATCGTCACGAGAGACACTCTGGTCAACATCCGTCTGGATCTGGTTCAGCTTGGTTCTGAAGAAGGAGGAGACCTCTGTGGCAACAATAGAAGTCGAGGCCGAGGCTGCGGCCGCCGAGTAACCTCTTCTGAGGGTGCACTCTGCCCTCCTATCTAGGGGGTCCTGCAGGCTAGACCCATCGTCTGCAGGGACCAGAGTGCGCCTGGACAACTTGGCAATCGCCATGTCCACCTTAGGAATGGAACCCCATGATTCCACTAAGGGTATAGCCATAGGAAACATTAGTTTAAACTTCCTGGTAAGGACTGGGCCTTTTTCTGGCTTTTTCCACTCCGTGCGCATCACAGAGAGAAGGGTCTCATCTGCCTTAAAGACCCGCTGGGTCCGGCAGGCGGGATCGGAAGACTCCCTAGGTCAACATCACGGTCCCCCGACCTGATGGACCTTAGAAGCTTCTGGGTCTTTTCCGGTGGAAAGCCAGAAGTCGCTTCTTCCTCATCCGAGGAAGATGACCCCACAGAAAGGGGCATAGGCCTATTGGTGGGGGCGGGCACCTCCATAGGTATATAGGAGGGAACGGGTAGTCTCTCGTTAAGGAGACTTACGACCCCCTTAATGGAGTCGTCGACATAAGTCTTAGCCCACTGGTACATATCCTGCATTGAAGGCTCTGTAGCAGTGGCGGAACGACAGCTGTTACATCTAGAGAATGGGCAGCTGTCCTCAAGAGGCGTATTGCAGTCATAGCAAGCCAGGTGTCTCCTCTTGGTGGCTGATTTCCGTGGCTGATCGGGCTCTGCAGGAGAGGCCATAGCTACAAGGAAACAAAAGGAGAGGAAAGAACAAAGATAGCTGAAAGCAAAAAAGACCGGTCTGAAGGCAATGTCTCACAAATGACAGGAGACTCTGGAGCTAGCTTGTTAAAGCAGCGCAACCAGAGACCGACTGAGGGAATCAGGGAGCTTAAATAGAATAGCTCCGCCCAGGGGAGTGGTGAAGTTCAGGGCTAAACCTCCCCCTAAAAACAGCTATACAAAACAACATTCCCTTGTTAAAAAAGGGGAAAGAAAGGCCTAAGCCTATGTGAGAGTGTCCCCCACATCCACCTATTCCCCCCTGCGCAAGAAAAAAACGGTCGAAAAAAACGTTCGGCAGACGCCGGGGAAACCGGAAGTGACGCCGCGGCTAGGGCCGCGTCACTTCCGGTCATGGCGGCGCCCAGCAAAACATATCAGCGGAGCGCTGCCGGCCGCAGGGGAGATGACGGAGGGAGGACATGTGAGCATGGAAACCACACTGCAATGGGGCGCAAATATAAGCGTATCTCAAATAAGGGACTAAAGGAGACCTTCTCAGGTCAAAACACTAACGTCCCAAACCCCTGTCTAAAAAATAAACCAGGGAGAAGACTCGCCAGTCCACCTGTCCAAAGGACAGAAAAAAACACGGTGGGCTGGGGGATGAACCCCTCCCTTTAAGGGAGCTGGAGTTCTTTTATTGGTTTAGGTCTTTGGGCTCATTAAAAATTCCGCCGGTCCTACCAGTCCACGGGGGGCAGTTAACCCCATCTGTGCTGCTGGTAGGACGTAAGGGAATGTGAATTTCCGCTTTTTGAAGCAGCTCTGACTTTCTGAGCACCTGTCATGTTTCCTGAGGTTCTACAATGCCCAGACAGTACAAACACCCCACAAATGACCCAATTTCGGAAAGTAGACACCCTAAGGTATTCACTGATGGGCATAGTGAGTTCATAGAACTTTTTATTTTTTGTCATAAGTTAGCGGAAAATGATGATTTTTTTTTTTTCTTACAAAGTCTCATATTCCACTAACTTATGACAAAAAATAAAAACTTCCATGAACTCACTATGCCCATCACAAAATACCTTGGGGTGTCTTCTTTCCAAAATGGGGTCACTTGTGTGGTAGTTAAACTGCCCTGGCATTTTAGGGGCCCAGATGCGTGAGAAGTAGTTTGAAATCAAAATCTGTAAAAAATGACCGGTGAAATCCGAAAGCTGCTCTTTGGAATGTGTGCCCCTTTGCCCACCTAGGCTGCAAAAAAGTGTCACACATCTGGTATCGCCGTACTCAGGAGAAGTTGGGGAATGTGTTTTGGGGTGTCATTTTACATATACCCATGCTGGGTGAGAGAAATATCTTGGCAAAAGACAACTTTTCCCATTTTTTTATACAAAGTTGGCATTTGACCAAGATATTTATCTCACCCAGCATGGGTATATGTAAAATGACACCCCAAAACACATTTCCCAACTTCTCCTGAGTACGGCGATACCAGATGTGTGACACTTTTCTGCAGCCTAGGTGGGCAAAGGGGCACACATTCCAAATAGCACCTTTAGGATTTCACCGGCCATTTTTTACAGATTTTGATTTCAAACTACTTCGCACACATTAGGGCCCCTAAATTTCCAGGGCAGTATAACTACCCCACAAGTGACACCATTTTGGAAAGAAGACACCCCAAGGTATTCCATGAGGGGCATGGCGAGTTCCTAGAATTTTTTTTTTTTGTCACAAGTTAGTGGAATATGAGACTTTGTAAGGAAAAAAAAAAAAATCATCATTTTCCGCTAACTTGTGACAAAAAATAAAAAATTCTAGGAACTCACCATGCCCCTCACGGAATACCTTGGGGTGTCTTCTTTCCAAAATGGGGTCACTTGTGGGGTAGTTATACTTCCCTGGCATTCTAGGGGCCCTAATGTGTGGTAAGTAGTTTGAAATCAAAATGTGTAAAAAATGACCTGTGAAATCCTAAAGGTGCTCTTTGGAATGTGTGCCCCTTTGCCCACCTAGGCGGCAAAAAAGTGTCACACATGTGGTATCGCCGTACTCAGGAGAAGTTGGGGAATGTGTTTTGCGGTGTCATTTTACATATACCCATGCTGGGTGAGAGAAATATCTTGGCAAAAGACAACTTTTCCCATTTTTTTATACAAAGTTGGCATTTGACCAAGATATTTATCTCACCCAGCATGGATATATGTAAAATGACACACCAAAACACATTCCCCAACTTCTCCTGAGTACAGCGATACCACATGTGTGACACTTTTTTGCAGCCTAGATGCGCAAAGCGGCCCAAATTCCTTTTAGGAGGGCATTTTTAGACATTTGGATCCCAGACTTCTTCTCACGCTTTCAGGCCCCTAAAATGCCAGGGAAGTATAAATACCCCACGTGACCCCATTTTGGAAAGAAGACACCCCAAGGTATTCAATGAGGGGCATGGCGAGTTCATCGAATTATTTTTTTTGGGCACAAGTTAGCGGAAATTGATTTTTTTTTGTATTTTCTCACAAAGTCTCCCTTTCCGCTAACTTGGGACAAAAATTTAAATCTTTCATGGACTCAATATGCCCCTCACGGAATACCCTGGGGTGTCTTATTTCCGAAATGGGGTCACATGTGGGGTATTTATACTGCCCTGACATTTTAGGGGCCCTAAAGCGTGAGAAGAAGTCTGGAATATAAATGTCTAAAAAATGTTATGCATTTGGATTCCGTGAGGGGTATGGTGAGTTCATGTGAGATTTTATTTTTTGACACAAGTTAGTGGAATATGAGACTTTGTAAGAAAAAAAAAATAAAAAATATATTTCCACTAACTTGTGCCAAAAAAAATGTCTAAATGGAGCCTTACAGGGGGTGATCAATGACAGGGGGGTGATCAGGGAGTCTGTATGGGGTGATCACCCCCCTGTCATTGATCACCCCCCTGTAAGGCTCCATTCAGACATCCGTATGTGTTTTGCGGATCCGATCCATGTATCCGTGGATCCGTAAAAAACATACGGACGTCTGAATGGAGCCTTACAGGGGGGTGATCAATGACAGGGGGGTGATCAGGGAGTCTATTTGGGTGATCACCCCCCTGTAAGGCTCCATTCAGACGTCCGTATGTGTTTTGCGGATCCGATCCATGTATCCGTGGATCCGTAAAAATCATACGGACGTCTGAATGGAGCCTTACAGGGGGGTGATCAATGACAGGGGGGTGATCAGGGAATCTATATGGGTGATCACCCCCCTGTCATTGATCACCCCCCTGTAAGGCTCCATTCAGACGTCCGTATGTGTTTTGCGGATCCGATCCATGTATCCGTAAAAATCATACGGACATCTGAATGGAGCCTTACAGGGGGGTGATCAATGACAGGGGGGTGATAAGGGAATCTATATGGGTGATCACCCCCCTGACATTGATCACCCCCCTGTAAGGCTCCATTCAGACGTCAGTATGTGTTTTGCGGATCCGATCCATGTATCTGTGGATCCGTAAAAATCATATGGACGTCTGAATGGAGCCTTACAGGGGGGTGATAAATGACAGGGGGTGATCAGGGAATCTATATGGGTGATCACCCCCCTGTCATTGATCACGCCCCTGTAAGGCTCCATTCAGACGTCCGTATGTGTTTTTGCGGATCCGATCCGTGGATCCGTAAAAATCATACGGACGTCTGAATGGAGCCTGACAGGGGGGTGATCAATGACAGGGGGGTGATCAGGGAGTCTATATGGGGTGATCAGGGGTTCATAAGGGGTTAATAAGTGACAGAGGGGTGTAGTGTAGTGTAGTGGTGTTTTGTGGTACTTTACTGAGCTACCTGTGTCCTCTGGTGGTCGATCCAAACAAAAGGGACCACCAGAAGACCAGGTAGCAGGTATATTAGAAGCTGTTATCAAAACAGCGTCTAATATACCTGTTAGGGATTAAAAAAATCGCATCTCCGGCCTGCCAGCGAATGATCGCCACTGGCAGGCTGGAGATCCTGTCTCTTACCTTCCGTTCCTGTGAACGACCGCGCCTGTGTGCGCGCGTTCACAGGAAGTCACGGCTCTCGCAAGATGACGTCACTCTGCGCAGAGCTGCCGCCTCCGGACCGCAGATCTGCATTAGGCGGTTAAAAGGCCTTAAACTGATCACCAGGCCCACAATCTAATTAGGTTTTACGCACAAAACCAAGTAAAAAATCGATTTTATAGGAAAAATTGATTGAAAACATTCTTTCCTGTATATTTATTTGTATATAAAGTGCAAGTGCTGCCAAAAATTACAAGGAAGAGGCACTCCGATACAACCTGTATATCACATAAAGGAGGGCCTCATGCACATTGAGTTGCGGGCCTGTAGGTGAGCTAACCCTGTAATAGATTTGAGTTGCGGGTCTGCAGGTGAGCTGACCCTGTAAAAGATTTTAGGTTTGGGCCTGCAAGTGAGCTGACCCTGTAAAATATTTGAGTTGCGGGCCTGTAGGTGAGCTGACCCTGTAAAAGGTTTGAGTTTCGTACCTGCAGGTGAGCGGACCCTCTAAAAAATTATGTGAGGGCCTGCTGGTGAGCGGACTCTGTAAAAAATTAGATGTAAGGGCCTGCTGGTAAGCGGACTCTATAAAAAATTATATGTGAGGGCCTGCTGGTGAGTGGAAAAAATTATATTCGAAGACCATATATTCGAGGGCATTATATGTGACGAATAAGCAATGCATGTTGATATGACGGAAGAGGAGGAGGAGGAGGAGAAAAGGACGATTCAACCGTATACCCTTGTTTGTGGTGGAAGAGGTGCATGGTAATACAGTCTATTAACTACATAAAAAACAAGACATGTAAAGTGCCTTTACGTTCATCAGCAGTCCTCTGGTGGAGTCGAGAAGTCATGGTCAATTCAGGCCTTGTTCATTTTTATATGAGTCAACCTGTCAGCATTTTAAGTTGACAGATGGATACGCTTATCTGTTATAATGCCACCAGCAGCACTAAATACACACTTAGACATAACACTGGAGGCAGGGCAGGCCAACACCTCCAAAGCGTAGAGCGCCAGTTCGTACCACGTGTCCAGCTTGGACAACCAGTAGTTGCAAGGCACTGAGGGATCATTGAGGACGCTGACACAGTCTGCTATGTACTCCATCATCTTCCAAATCTGTTCTCTCCTTGTGGCAGTAGGCCGCACATCAGGGTGAGGGTGCTGGCGTGGTGTCATTAAACTGTCCCAGGCTTTGGAGAGTGCTGCCCTGCCTCTGTTGGAACTGCTGTGTGTTCCTCTTGTCATCCCTCCTCGGTTAGCCAAGGCGGTACGGACTCTGCCTCCAGTATTGTCAGATGGAAAATTTTGGAGCAATTTTTCCACAAGGATCTTCTGGTATTGCACCATTTTGCTCGTCCTCTCCACCAGAGGAATGAGAGATGAGAAGTTCCCTTTGTAGCGAGGGTCGAGAAGGGTGGACAACCAGTGATCCGTGTTGTTTAAAATGCGTATAACGCACGGGTCACGGGAAAGGCAGCCTAACATGAAGTCAGCCATGTGTGCCAGAGTACCAACAGGAGAGACTTCGCTGTCGTCATCAGGAGGATCACTCTCAATCTGCTCATCCTCTTCTGCCCACCCACACAGAACAGATGGAATTAAAACTTCCATGGGTACTACCCTCTGTAGCTGAGGCAACCGTCTCCTGCTCCTCCTCCTCAGCCACCAATTCGCGCTGAGAAGACAAACTGAGGGTGGTCTGGCTATCATTAACCTGTGTAATGTCTTACCCCATTTCCACCTCTTCCACATGCATAGCGTCGTCCTTATTTGTGAGCAGCGAGCATTTAAGAAGACACAGAAGTGGGATGGTGACGCTGAAAATAGCGTTATTGCCGCTCACCATCTGTGTTGATTCTTCAATGTTGCGTAAAACCTCACAGAAGTCAGACATCCATGCCCTCTCCTTGCTTGTGAATAGCGGAAGCTGACTGGAAAGGCGATGACCATGTTGCAGCTGGTATTCCACAACTGCCCTCTGGAGTTCCAGTGTGTGCTCACGTCGCACAACAGCCGGTGAGCTGTCAATTTACAACGCTGCTGCAGCGTTGACAGATTGCCTGAAGCTGTCGGTGACTTGCGGAAATGTGCATACACGCGGCACACCTTCACCAGTAGCTCAGGCAAATTGGGGTATGTTTTTAGAAACCGCTGAACCACAAGGTTGAATACGTGGGCAAGGCATGGGATGTGTGTAAGGTTGCCCAGCTCCAAAGCCGCCACCAAGTTACGGCAATTATCAGACACAACCATGCCTGGTTCTAGGTTGAGTGGCGAGAGCCACAGCTCAGTCTGGTCTCTTATCCGCTGCCACAGCAATGCGGCAGTAAGCTGTTTGTGACCTAGGCAGATCAACTTCAGCATGGCCTGTTGTAGCTTCCCCACTGCAATGCTACACTGCTTCCAGCTACCGACTGATGACTGACTGGTGTTGCATGCGGATTGTGTTGCACGTGGATAATTCGGAGGTGGAAGTAGAAGAGGAGGCGGAGGAGGAGAATTAGGGATTGGACCCACGAACGTAGGTAGTGGTGACAAATCTTATGGAATTGGGGCCCGCAATCCTTGGCGTCGTTAGCATCTGTGCCACCCCAGGGTACGAGTCGCTCCCCGCCTCCACAGCATTCACCCAGTGTGCCGTCAGGGAATTGTAGCGTCCCTGTCCGAAAGCACTTGTCCATGTGTCCGTGGTTAAAGAGGACCTTTCACTCCAATAAAAATCTAAACTAAGCATACAGACATGGAGAGCGGCGCCCAGGATCTCCCTGCACTTACTATTATCCCTGGGCGCCGCTCCGTTCTCCCGGTATAGGCTCCGGTATCTTCAGATTTTTGGCTCAACTGGAAGGAGCCTGCCGGTGTCTCCTTCTCCCAGGCTGGAGTGCTGGCCAATCACAGCACTCAGCTCATAGCCTGAGAGAAAAAAAAACTCTCAGGCTATGAGCTGAGCGCTGTGATTGGCCTGGGTGAAGGAGACACCGGCAGGCTCCTCCCAGTTGAGACGAAAATCTGAAGATACCAGAGCGTATACCGGGAGAACGGAGCGGCGCCCAAGGATAATAGTAAGTGCAGGGAGATCCCTGGGCACCGCTCTTCATGTCTGTATGCTTAGTTTAGATTTTTTATTGGAGGGAAAGGTCCTCTTTAAGTGGACCTTCCCAGTAACTGCATTGGTCAGGGCACGTGTGATGTTAACGGACACATGTTGGTGTAAGGCTGGCACGGCACACCTTGAAAAATAGTGCCGGCTGGGGACTGCGTAACGAGGGAAGGCCACCGACATCAGGCTGCGGAAGGCCTCAGTGTCCGCAAGCCTAAATGGCAACATTTCCAGGGAGTTATTTGGATAGCTGTGCATTTAGTGCTATGGCCTATGGGTGGGTGGGTGGCTGGGTATTTAAGCTTGCGTTCAAATGCCTGGGGTAATGACATTTGGAAGCTGCGCTGGGGCAGGGAAGTGGATGTGGTCACTGATGGTGCTTGTGAAGGTCCAGGTGTAAGGCGGGAGGCATCCGGGCCTGCATCTTGGACAGGGGATTGGCCAGCACTTAACACAGAGGAAGAGGAGGCAGTGGTATGACCCGCAGACACAGATTGTGGACCCAGGCGTTTGTCCCACCTATTAGGGTGCTTTGATGCCATGTGGCAGATCATGCTGGTGGTGCTGAGAGTGTGGCACAGGTTGCAAACTACTATTCTTTTGTTGTCCACACTTTCCTCAATAAAGCGCCATACTGCCGAACACCTACCTCTTCGCAAAGGAAATTTATGCAAGGGAGTGCTCCGTGGAACAGTTGTGGGCCTATTTGGTGGTGCCTGCCTTTTACCTTTTTCCACCCCATTGCCTCTTCCAGCCTGTTGCAGTGCTGCAGATCCATCCCCCTCTGTACTGCTCTCCTCGCTCGCCTTGTTGCAACCTTCCCAGGTTGAGTCAGTGACCTCGTCATCCAGCACCTCCTCTTCCACTCCTTCACTCTGATCATCCCCCTGATTTGTTGACCTAACATCAACCTCAGTGATTGACAACTGTGTGTCATCCTCTTCCTCAATCTATCGAGACAGTAATTGCGGTTGAGTCATTGGCAACTGTGTCTATTCATTATCCACCTCATTAAACACTAATTTCCGTTCCCCAGCATCATGTTCTTGTGACTCTGGATGCTCAAGAGGTTGGGAATCAGGGCACAAGATCTCAGGTCCCTCTTCAAGCGTGCTTGGCGAGAGGGCCAAATCAATTAATGGCGATGAAAAGAGGTCCTCGGAGTATCCGAGTGTGGGATCACTTGTTTGGCCAGACTGTAAATGGTGGGAGGAAGGATGATCAGGGTGAAGATTGTGTAGACCAGACTCTTGGCTACTGAAACTAGACTTAGTGGAAGACAGGGTGTTTCTTAACCGACTGGAAGCACTATCTGCTGCAACCCAACCGACCACCTGCTCGCACTAGGCTGACTTCAAGAGTGGTGTCCTGCGCTGCCCTAAAAACTGGGACATGAAGCTAGGTATCTTGGATGATTGTTTTTATTGTGCTTTGGCAGCCACTGCCTCTGCGTGCACCATCAGTATCATGGCCACTTCCACATCCCTTAAGGCTCGCTTTTTTCATATTAAATGTTATATGCATGCTTGACACACAAGATGTGGCACGGATGTCACAGTTAACAGCAAGCACAGTATATGGAAAGTACGCAAAAGTATGGAAAAAGGAAAATAGATTTCAGTTACATTTCTCCAATCTTTGGCCCTGACACACAGAAGGTATTGGTTAGAGCAGGCTTTCTTCAGCTGTAGAACAGAAATGGTGCACCATAGAGTAATAACGTCTGATTAGGAAAAATAATAGTGTCTCCAAAAATGGAGGCTCACCTTAGAGAGTTGTGCTAGATGTAGGCACAACTCTAATGTAGGCACTTGTAGCAGCCAGGGATGCAGGTACTTCTGGTCAGGTATGTCTGGAGTCCCTCAGAAAACCTGTAGATCAGCAAGGAAACAAGTGTCCTACGGTGCAAAAACCACCCAATGGTTCAATTGAGATGCAGGGTTCTTTATTAGGCATCATTCTTTTTACAAGTTATTTGTACCTGAAGAAGGGGTATATCCCCGAAACGCGTTGTACCGCTTGCCTAATAAAGAACCCTGCATCTCTATTGAACCATCGGGTGGTTTTTGAACTGTGACACAGAAGGCATTGGACAGATGTCTCTAGTCACTGCAGACACACTCTATGGAAGAATTATTGAAAATGATGGAAAAAATATAGTCTTTTTCAGTTATATAGTGGGGCAAAAAATGATTTAGTCAGCCACCAATTGTGTAAGTTCGCCCACAGAGAGGTCTGTAATTTTCATCATAGGTATTCCTCAACTATGAGAGACATAATGAGAAAACAAAATCCAGAAAATCACATAATTTGCAAATGATGGTGGAAAATAAGTATTTGGGCAATAAAAAAGGTTCATCTCAATACTTTGTTATATACCCTTTTTTGGCAATGACAGAGGTCTAAAGTTTTCTGTACGTCTTCACAAGGTTTTCACACACTGTTGCTGGTATTTTGGCCAATTCCTCCATGCAGATCCCCTAAAAAGAAGTGATGTTTTGGGGCTGTCGCTGGGCAACACAGACTTTCAACTCCCTCCAAAGGTTTTCTATTATTGAAATTTATGGAAAAAAATTAAGTGTGTCGAGCAGTGACTAGAGACATCTGTCCAATACCTTCTAAGTGTCAGGGCCAGAGATTGGCAAAATATAACTGAAAAATACTATATTTTATCCATCATTTTCAATACTTTTCATAGAGTGTATCTGCAGTGACTAGAGTTGCCTGTCCAATACCTTCTGAGTGTCAGGGCCAGAGATTGGAGAAATATAATTGAAAAATACTATATGTTTTCCATAATTTTCAATAATATCTCTATAGAGTGTGTCTGCAGTGACTAGAGAAATCTGTCCAATTAATTCTGTGTGTTAGGGCCAGAGATTATAGAAATATTATTGAAAATTATGGAAAAAATTAAGAATTTTTCTGTGATATTTCTTCAATCTCTGGCCCTAACACACAGAATTAATTGGACAGATTTCTCTAGTTGCTGCAGACAACCTCTATAATTTTTTTTTATTGAAAATGATGGATAAAATATAGTATTTTTCAGTTATAGTTCTCCAATCTCTGGCCCTGACAAGCGGCCTTAGAATTTATATATGACCAGCAGCACGGATCATTACTCCTGACCTGTTGATTAAATGGGAAACTGAAGCTACAGCAAGCTCAATCAGATTCATGAGATTACTGTTGGATCAAGAAAAAATCAATATTGAACAGTTAGAAAAGAAAAAAATTGCTTTAACTGAGACAGCTTTAAAAATTTAAGGATCATACCGAGTTCTCTAAGAAAGAACTTGAATTACAGAACAACATTGAAAAGTTCAGAACGAGTCTAGTGGAAAGAAAACACAGACAATTTACGAATGACTTAATGGAATTTAGAAATAATACAGCATATATCACTACAGGGGTGGGCCAAAGGGGCTCAATTACTGATACATCAGCTTCTGAACCAGAAAGTTCAGATCCAGAGTCCTCCATCTATCGACCACAGTACCCCAATCCTAGATCTAACTGGAGAGGTAGAGGTCGTTACAGGGGACGTAATAGATATTCAGCCCCCAGATCCAATTGGAGGAACCAATCCTCCACAGCTGGTTACCCCTCTAAATCATGGGGACCCCGAAACAGAGGACAAGGGGACAGGGAGAGGACAAATCAGGAACAATCAGAACAGGAAGGATATACATCTGGGCCATCCTCTTCCTATACCACACCAACTGCGTTACCTCCCCCCATGACTACAACTGTAGCTTTTTTTTAGATCAAACCCAATCGAACACCTATATGCTAAGGGACCGCGTACCCACCCAGTCATATGCCAACAAAAAATAGAACGGTTACCCACAGATGACACCCTGATTATAAATCTATCAGGGAAAATTCTGTCGGAAGATGAGATGTCTATATTAAGAAAGGGACTCACTTATGTACCAACTACGAGATTTAACTGCTTTGACTGGATTAAGGATATACAACTTTTTGCCAGGAAATTACGCTGGCACAAGATCTTCGTATCATCAGACAAACAGAGATGTCAAGATCTAGGTGTAGAAATGGGGGACCTAGAGGGAATTGACACCCTTGTACACCTTTTAGAGGAAGGCGAACGACCCGTGGGTCAGGGTCCTTTCACCACTCTAAGAAACAAGAGTGTCAAGATGCCACCAAAAACATTAAACGACGCAAATATAGAATTTTTTTTAAAATCAGTCTCACGGGACCTAGAAAAAATAGTCTATACCACCTCTGCAAAAAACTATACGCCGGCAGAAATGACTGCATTACAAAATCTGAGTACGAATAGGGACATTATTATTAAATCATCAGATAAGGGGGGGGGGAATATCATCGTCCTCTCACTACAACAGTATAGAGACATGTGCCTCTCCCTGGTCCTAGACAAAAACAATTATACGACCCTGAGGGGGGACCCGACCGAGAGCTTCCAGAGAGAACTATCCCAGATACTACAAGAGGGTTTGGAAAGTAGATGCATTGATCGGAAAGAATTTGAATATTTACTACCCACCACCCCAAGAACAGCAACATTCTATGGGCTTCCAAAAATACATAAGGGCACTAGTCCCTTAAAAGGACGGCCCATAGTATCTGGGATTGAGAGTCTTACTCATCATGCCGGTGTATATATTGATAAAGTTTTACGTCCCTTTGTATCCACACTTCCTTTGTATCTACCGGATACGACTGATTTACTGCAAAGAGTTGAGGGTGTCACTATAGAGCCTGATAGTTGGTTTGCTTCTATAGACGTGGAAGCTCTCTACACGTCTATCCCTCATAATAAAGGTCTATCAGCAGTGAAATATTTCTTGGATTCTAGATCTGTGGACTTACATCAACATAATTAATTTATCCTCCAACTTCTTAATTTTATTTTGACACATAATTATTTTATTTTTGATGACCGCTTCTACCACCAGCTCAGGGGTACTGCGATGGGTAGCCCTTGTGCACCTACATATGCTAACTTACTCCTGGGCTGGTGGGAGGATACAGTCATGTTTTCTGAATCTATGATATCTTGGACCAGGTTCATCACACTCTGGTCCAGATTCATAGACAACATTTTTCTTATATGGTCTGGGACAGCTGGTGATTTCCAGCAATTTATGGATACACTTAACTCCAATCTTATTGGATTGTTTTTCACGTTTGAAATACACCGTAATACCATTAATTTTCTGGATGTATGTCTAGAGAGAGACGAACACAATAACATCAAGACGACCCTGTTTAGGAAAAAGACCTCGACCAACAGTCTTTTACGTTGGGAGAGTTTTCATCCCGTCCCCCTCAAGAGGGGCATCCCAAAGGGACAATTTTTAAGAGTTCGCAGAAACTGCTCAGACAATAAGAACTTTACATATGAAGCATCAAAACTGTTTGACCGGTTCAAACAGAGAGGATATGCAAGCCCCTGCCTACATAAAGCATGGGATTGGGCTAAATCAAAGGATCGCACTGCTCTGTTACATTCACAAATTAAGACAACAAACCCTCAATATCCAATAAGAATTGTTGGGACTTTTGACTCAGAGTCCCAACAGGTTTGAGACATTCTAAACCGGTATTGGTCTCTAGTAAAGACAGACCCTGACCTAACACAGGTGTTATCCGAAAGCCCGGTTATAACCTATAGACGTGGACGCAATGTTGGCGACACATTAGTCCACAATCACTTTGAGTCCCCAGAAAAGAACACGTGGCTATCCAACAGACAGGTGGGCACATATAAATGTGGTAAATGCAAAGCGTGTACATTCATAACGCCAGGGAAAACCTTTTCCAACATCACGGGAGATCGAATTTTTCATGCTCGTAACTTTGCTAATTGTAACACGTCTGGGGTCATATATATGGCTCAATGTGACTGTGGACTAAAATATATAGGTAAAACTAAAAGGATTTAAAAAAAACGTATCCTTGAGCATATCGGGGATATACGTAATAAACGGGATAAACCCATCTCTAGACATGTATGGACTAGACATGCAGGATCCATCAAAACCATACATTTCTCGATGATTGAGGTAATGAAAACATCTAAAAGAGGCGGGGACTTGGATAAACTGTTGAAACAAAAAGAATCAAGATGGATTTTTAGATTAAATACTGTTACACCAGCTGGATTGAATGAGTCTATAGATTTTGTGTGCTTCATTTAAGTCGTCCTGGGTATCTTTGGGGATCATCATATCCCTTATATTTTACTAATCAATTATCGGAGGGTTAATTTTGGTATTAATAACCCCGATTATATATCTCAGCCAATCACCCTTCAATCGTCTAAATTGGTTACATATACACCTAGCTGTCAGCCCGCTATATCTAAATAGATACTTATCTAAAGTGGTTACTATGATGTAAACCTATATATATGTGGCTGTTAACTTAACACAATAGGATTTTTATACTAGTGCCTTCCAGCGAGCATACCTTTAATGGCCAGTATTGTATATCACCGGCTTGACCCAATCACATGATCGGCTCGGCAAGATAGATCACATGATCGGCGCTGTAGTCACGTGGGTGCGTCTGACGTCAGATGCCATCTGTCCCATCTCCTACAGAGTACTACGCACTAGCGCCAGACGTCATCAGATACCGACACCACGTGGGTCATCCACGCGACATGTACCTGGAAGTAACAGTTTAAAAGGCAGGGACGCCGGTAAAACGTTGCCGCCTATCCACGGACACGACCGGGTCATAATGATGCCATCACTGTCACTATTACCCTGACCTGCGGACATCACCTACCGGCCTATCTATCCAGCCAATACATGGGCATGCAAGTACTATCGATCCTAACTATCTGCTGCATATGTGATATCATTTAATGCTACATATTGAATAATGACTCTATATATACTTTGATGTGGATCGGTAGTTGCTATCAGTTAATACTGTCACGCCATTGATGTCCGATTTATCTGTATATTTTCGGTCTGGTCTAAATATATAAGCACTATCCTATTACAAGATTGGGTTTATATACCTAGATATATGATTTGGTATACCCCAATCCGGCCATAGTCTGTAGCACGAGATATGTGAATGATTCTAGGCTCTTTTTATTAATACTGAGACCTCTTTTTCATCTACAATATCTAGGTGCCATATTCGATTTCGCAATATTTTGCAAATATTCAATTGAATATTTGTCTTATATTTGTTGAAATCGAATATTCATCATTATTCTATTTATCGCGAATAATTAAATTGCATATTATCCGCGATAAATAGAGTAATGACGAATATTTGATTTCAACAGATATAAGATGAATATTCAATCGAATATTCGCAAAATATTGCGAAATCGAATATAACACCTCCTGCTCATCACTACTAGGGACGACCTCCTTAAGAAGTCACCTGGCCTTCCATCACCAAGCCCAGTGGGAGCAACGCCATCAGAACCCACAAAGCCACACTCCCAGCGCTCCATGTCCTACCTCTTCTCCTTTTCCTCTCTCCTCCCATTTGTCCTCCACTCCACCTTCCCCCATGCTAATCTCACATTCATCTGGTTAAAGACATGCTTCCGTGGCCCAAATATTCGAGTGAAAAAAGATGATGGCGCCTGATAACCCTCTTGCCCAACACTCACCTAGGGACAACCGCTTTAAGAAGGCACCTGGCCTTCCATCACCGAGCCCAGTGGGAGCAACTCCGTCAGAACCCACAAAGCCACGATACATCTGACCACAGACACGTGGTCTAGCAAACACGGGCAGGGAAGGTACATAACTTTTACTGCCCACCGGATGAGCCTTCTGACGGCCGTCAAGCAAGCAACCTGTGGCACCCACCCATCTGTAATTTAGCTAATATAGTGCTATAATATCTTTTTTTACAGTCAATTTTTTTTTGTCTCTTCTGAACTTCAGATTTGGAAAAAATGTACACTATTAAAAAAAATACTATAGCACTGTATTAGCTAAATTGCAGTCTATATGTGTATTTTACGAATATTCGCTATATTGCTATATATTCTTGTCTTAGAATATGACAAATATTCTAAAAAACTAAGTTATAGCAATATAGCGAATATTATAATAAACAAAGTTATAGCAATATATCGAATATATTAGTTATTTACTGTTATTCCACTTTGGCATACTCTTCCCCGACAAGCGTCCCCGTCACCATGGGAACGCCTGTGGGTTAGAATATACCATCGGATCTGAGTTTTCCTGATCTCTGGGAAAACTCAGATCTGATGGTATTTTCTAACCCACATGCGTTCCCATGGTGACGGGGACACTTGTCGGGGTGGAGTATGCGAACAACTGTATAGATTGGGGGAAAAAAATTGAATATTCTAAATAACGAATATATTCACTATATTGCTATATATTCTTTTTTTTGAATATTCGTCATTTTTTTCCTAATGAAAACATGATTCCTTCCTGCTAAAGTTGCTTGTGGGCCAACGACTCATTGACCCACAAGAAAGAAGCAGAAAGGAATCATGTTTTTAGATGTAAAAAAATGACGAATATTCGATATAGCGAATATATAGCACTATATTTAAATATTCGCGAATTAGCAAAGTTGCGATATTCGCTATTCGAATATTCACGCTCAACATTAGTCCCTAGGTGAGTGTTGGGCTTACTGAGACTTATGCGTTGACAGCACAGGCTGCAGATGGCAACACTATTGTCAGCAGCTGATATGTTAAAAAAAATCACACACTGCGGAGCCATGTGTCGGCACCTTGGGAGCGCAAGATGTGACTGTGCATGGTGGATGGCTCGCCCCAGATACAGTACATTTGCAGTCTGCTTTTTGCCTCCGGTGCACTGCGAGTTCTGCCTGCTTCTCCTCCGTCTATTCCCCATCTGCTGCTCTGTCTCTCCTTTTAAACTCCCCTCCTCTTTCTCTCTTGTGGGCACCCACATCACGTCCATCAATACATCATTATCGTCACCTTCACCACCGCTGATCTGGGCACTGTTGTCAGATCGCTGGGTGGCGGCCGTTGCTACCTCTTCTTCCTTATTCGATGCCAAGAATGGCTGTGCATCGGTAAGGTTTGAGACTGGATGGGAAAATAATTCCTCTGACTCAAGTGGAGGGGCTATGGTGGTCGTGGTAGTGGTGTCTTTGAGGGTGCACACAGCAGAGAGTGAGGAGGGTGCAGATACAGAGGATTAGGAGGGTGCAGAAGTGGAAGGCTGAGTGAGCCACTCAACCAACTCTGGTGCGTCCTTTGATGTTATCGTACACACCTTCTCCAATTTCCCACTTAGGCTCTGGCCTGCTGCACCTGCCCGACCCCTACCACCCCTGTGGAACGGCCTGCCTCTTCCTCTGCCTGTCATTTTCAAAATGACCAAATGAGTGCCAAAGTATTTGTGGAAGCAGGTATATCGCAGCCCTCAATCAGTATTTGGTGGAAGCCGGTATATCGCACCCCTCAATCAGTACAGTATTTTGTTGAAGCCAGTATATGGAACCCCTTAATCAGTATTTTGTAGAAGCAGGTATATCACACCCCTCAATCACTATTTTGTGGAAACAAGTATATAGAACTCCTTAATCAATATTTGGTGAAAGCAGGTATATCACACCCCTCAATCAGTATTTTGTGGAAGCAGGTATATAGAACCCCATAATCAGTATTTTCTAGAAGCAGGTATATCGCACCCCTCAATCAATATTTTGTGGAAACAGGTATATAGAACCCCTGAATCAATATTTGGTGGAAGCAGGTATATTGTACCCCTCAATCAGTATTTTGTGGAAGCAGGTATATTGCACCCCTCAATCAGCTTTTTGGAGGGCAACAGGTATATCACACCCGTTGCTAATAGTTGTTCCAATAACGCTTGCACTATAATATACTTTCTATGTTAAAAATGCATATTATTGGTATATCACACCCCTCAATCAGTTTTTTATAAGTATAAATCACAGTATATTATAAGTATATCACACCTATACGAGTCCTTAAGAGGACTTTTGTGGCGATATTAGCTAGCGTTTGTTGTCCCTAACAGTCTGTCCCTGCTCCACAAAGCAACCTCTCCCTACACTGGCAAAACACAGAATGTAAAATGGCTGCTAGATCGGGTTCTGTTATAGGGTGGGGGTGTGTCCTTGTGCTGAAACGTCTCAATTGGCTGCAGGACCGTCTTTAATATTGATTGGACCCTGGGCAAAAATTTACTTGGGCTCCCTGGATCCCGCCTTCCCACACCCTAGCATGCAATCACGCCCTCCACCACAACACACACAAAAAAAAATAATCCACACCCCTGGTAGAATACAGTGAATGACTGTAAATACTTCCAGTTTTGACGACTCCAACGGCTCAGGATCAGTGCTCTGGGCAGCTTGGCTCAGGCTGGAAGTGGGCTCCGCTCTGCAGGAAGGAGACCGGGGCTCGGCTCACCCTAGAGTTACAGTGCACCCCAACACCCTGCAGTATGCAGTATAGCACCCTATAGTATACAGCACCCCACAGTATAAAGTATATTACCCTATAGTATACAGCACCCCACAGTATGCAGTATAGCAGCCTATAGTATACAGCACCCCACACTATACAGTATACAGCACCCCACAGTATACAGTAACAGTAGAGCAGTAAAGCACCCAACAGTATTGTCATGGAACCATGAACCAGACGTACAACAAGAGATAAGTGGAGATAAGAAGGCTTTATTGAAAATCAAGCTGTGAGGCAAAAGTCCAAACGGATGGCTAAACCGAAGCAGGGTCTTGCGAAGCAGAGGTCAGGAACCAGAAGGGTAGTCAGACGAAGCCTGGATCAGGAACCAGCAGGGTAGTCAGACGAAGCCAGGATCAGGAACCAGAAGGGTAGTCAGACGAAGCCTGGATCAGGAACCAGCAGGGTAGTCAGACGAAGCCAGGATCAGGAACCAGAAGCAGCAGCAGTCTTAGAAGCATGTGAACACAGGAGGACCAAGCAAGGAACTGAAGCCACAGACCTCCTATATATGTGAGCTAGGCATCCAGCTCCTCCCAGTGGGAAGGAGAAGCCGCAGGGTGGGAGGCTACAAGAAACCCAGAAACCAAGATGGCCGCCAGCACATGTCAAACGAAGGAGAAAAGCAAGAAGGTAAGACCATGACAGTACCTCCCCCTCAAGGGCCCCTCCTCCGCGGAGTAAAGAACGGTTTCTGAGGGAAGCGTGCGTGGAAGGCTCGGAGCAAGGCAGGAGCATGGACATCTGCGGAGGGAACCCAGGAACGCTCCTCTGGACCATAACCACGCCAATGGACCAAAAACTGCACCCGACCGCGGACCAGGCGTGAGTCCAGGATATTGCTCACCTCATACTCCTCACGATTGCCCACTTGGACCGGACGAGGCCGAGGAACCGAGGAAGTGAAACGATTACACACCAGTGGCTTCAACAGGGAGACATGAAACACGTTGGAGATCCGCATGCCAGGAGGAAGCGCAAGGGCATAGGCTACCGGGTTTACCCTGCGAAGCACTCGGAAGGGACCAACAAAGCGAGGCGCCAGCTTGGGAGTGGGCACTCGAAGGTTGAGGTTGCGGGTGGACAACCATACGCGGTCTCCGACCTGGTAGGAAGGAGCGGGCGCTCGTCTGCGATCAGCCTGGAGTCTCTGGCGCTGCGCAGAGACCTCAAGGGACCTCTGGATCTGTACCCAAGAAGCACGTAGGACGGAAAGGTGATCCTCCACAGCCGGAATATCCTGGGGAGAGAATACCTCCGGTAACACGGCAGGTTGGAACCCATAATTGGCCATGAAGGGAGACGTCCCAGAGGAAGAGTTCATCGCCGTGTTCCTGGAAACTCTGCGCAAGGCAGGAGGTCAACCCAATTGTCTTGGTGATCGGAGACATAGCAACGAAGGAATTGCTCCAAGGCCTGATTGGATCGTTCTGCGGCCCCATTGGACTGAGGGTGGTAGGCCGAGGAGAAAGAGAGACGAATCCCCAACTGGGAGCAAAAGGCGCGCCAGAACCTGGACACAAACTGACTCCCCCGATCCGACACAATCTCCTTGGGCAAACCGTGCAACCGGAAGACCTCCCTGGCAAAAATCGAGGCCAACTCTTGTGCAGAGGGTAACTTCTTGAGAGGAACACAGTGGCACATTTTGGAAAACCGATCCACAATCATGAGAATGACCGTATGGCCTCGGGATGCAGGGAGGTCCACAATGAAATCCATCCCCAGGTGTGACCATGGACGCTCCCCGGTGGCTATGGGTTGCAAAAGACCCAACGAAAGGTGCCGAGGGGACTTACTCTGGGCACAAACGGAGCGTGCCGCTACATATGCGGCGATGTCGGAACGTAGAGAAGGCCACCAGAACAGACGTGAAACAGCCCAGGACAGCTGATTCTTTCCAGGATGCCCCGCGGCCTTGGAGTTATGGTAGGTTCGCAACAACCGAGTGCGCAACTCCTCAGGCACAAAACATCTGCCGTTGGGTCTCCCAGAGGGAGCACCAGATTGAGCTGCCAAAATCTGCTCACCCAGGGAAGAGGTCAGGCTGGTGCGAATGGCGGCCAGGATCTGATTCGGAGGTATGACCGAAGTCGGAATCGACTCCTCCCCGGACAGCTCGGAGTACTGCCGTGATAAGGCATCCGCTCTGATGTTCTTGGAACCGGGTAGGTAGGAGACCACGTAATTAAAACGTGACAAGAACAGAGCCCATCTGGCCTGACGTGGTGTCAATCTCTTGGCCTCAGAGAGGTAGGTCAGATTCTTGTGGTCCGTCAGGATGAGAACCGGAACCACCGAGCCCTCGAGCAAGTGCCTCCATTCTTTAAGGGCCTGCACGATGGCCAATAACTCCCTGTCACCAATCTGATAGTTGCACTCCGCGGAAGACAGTTTCCGGGAGTAAAACCCACAAGGAAGCAGAGGACCCTCTGGTGTTCTACGCTGAGACAGAAGGGCGCCTACTCCCGTCTCAGACGCGTCCACCTCGAGGACAAAAGGCAACCCAGGGTTGGGATGCGACAGAATCGGAGCCGACACAAAGGCGGACTTTAGAGCCTCAAAAGCTCGGATGGCCTCGAGCGGCCAGACCTGGGGATTACTGCTCTTCCTGGTCAGATCCGTGAGAGGCTTGGCTAGCATGGAAAAGTCCCTGATGAACTTCCGATAATAATTGGCGAAGCCCAAAAAGCGCTGCAGGGCACGAAGACCACTGGGCTGGGGCCACTGTAAGACAGCCGAAACCTTCTCAGGATCCATGGAGAACCCCTCAGCGGAAATGATGTAACCTAAGAAGGTTACCTGGGATCGGTGAAACTCGCATTTCTCAAGCTTACCGAACAGCTTGTTCTCTCGTAACCGTTGCAACACTCGTCTGACATCCAGAATGTGGGCCTCCATGGATTCAGAATATACCAAGATGTCATCCAAATAGACCACCACACACTGCTGCAACAGGTCACGGAAAACATCGTTGATGAATTCCTGGAAGACTGCGGGCGCATTGCACAACCCAAAGGGCATAACCAAGGATTCATAATGACCGGTCCTGGTGTTAAACGCGGTCTTCCACTCATCGCCCGCCTTGATCCTTACCAGGTTATATGCCGCCCTCAGGTCGAGTTTGGTAAAGACCGTGGCCCCTTTGAGGCGATCAAACAGCTCGGAAATCAAGGGTATCGGGTAAGCGTTCTTGATCGTGATGCGATTGAGACCCCTGTAATCGATGCAAGGCCTCAACTCACCGCCCTTCTTTTTCACAAAGAAAAATCCAGCCCCTGCCGGGGACGAGGATTTGCGAATGTGTCCGCGTGAAAGCGCCTCCCTCACGTACTCCTCCATGGCCTCATTCTCCGCTACCGACAGTGGATAGACTTTGCCACGAGGAGGAACGGCACCAGATTGTAACTCTATGGCACAATCGTATGGGCGGTGCGGAGGTAGGGCAACCGCACGCACCTTATCGAATACATCCCGGTACTCCTCGTATTCAGGAGGCAACAGAGAGTCCGAGGAAGTACACAGCAACTTGACAGGCCCATGGATGCAACTAGCCCCACACTGCGGTGACCACGAGAGGATCTCGGCCGATCTCCAATCGAAAGTCGGATTATGCTTCTGGAGCCAGGGGTACCCCAAGACCACCGAGTAGTGTGGAGACGAAATAACCTGGAGACAGACCGACTCTCTGTGAACGGCACCAATGGCCATCCCCACTGGAAGGGTCTCCTGAGTCACGTGTGGCGGCAGAAGGGGTCTGCCGTCTATCGCCTCAAGAGCCAGTGGGGAACCTTGAGGCTGCAGAGGAATGGAATTGGCGGCAGCGAACACACTATCAATGAACAAACCACCAGCACCAGAGTCCACCAACGCCTGGGTCGTCACCGAGCCCCCGACCCAGGAGAGGACAACAGTAATCAGTGGTTTGTCAACACGGGAAACCGGGGACGAGGAGACTCCACCCAAGATCTGCCCCCGACAGGATCTCAGGTGCGAGCGTTTCCCGGACGGTTCGGGCATGCCAACCGAAAATGCCCACCGAGACCACAGTACATGCATCGGCCCTCGCGTCTCCGGAGTACCCTCTCCCCCTCGGACAGGCGAGCAAACCCCAGCTGCATGGGTTCACCCCCAGACAAGTCATCCCCAGGAGGCGTGGGAGGAGAGGGAGGCACGGGTGGGACAGCAAACGTAGGCGCCAATCTGTTACAAGACCTCCGCAGGCTCTCCTTAAAGGAAGGTCTCTCCCTGAGTCTGGTGTCAATCAAAATCAGGAAAGAAATAAGAGACTCGAGCTCCACTGGTAGGTCCTTAGCTGCAACCTCATCCTTCAAGGCATCCGAGAGACCATGAGAGAAAGCAGCGACCTGAGCCTCATTATTCCAGCCCACCTCTGCTGCCAGGGTACGAAACTCAATGGCGTATTCAGCTACGGATCGTGAACCCTGTCTGATGGACATAAGGAGCTTCGCAGCAGAGGCAGCACGAGCCGGCACATCGAATACCTTCCGAAGAGAAGCAACAAAACCGGAAAACTCGGCAACCACCGGATTGTTGTTCTCCCATAAAGGGCTGGCCCAGGCCAAGGCCTTGTCCGAGAGCAGCGAGATCAAGAAGCCCACCTTTGATCTCTCAGTAGGAAAGGCATGTGGCAGCAACTCGAAATAAATGCCCACCTGGTTAAGGAAACCTCGGCACTGAGTTGGCTCTCCCCCAAAGCGCTGTGGAAGGGGGGCAGAACCGGTCATACCCCGAAACACCGCAGGCGCAGCAACAGGTGTCGGGGTAGACTCTGGCACAACAACCGGAGCGGCAGTAGGAGCGGGCCCAGGAGCGACAACCGACCCATCGGCAACGGAAGCTAAATGAGCCGTGCGTTCAAGCAGGGTTTGCAACGCCACAGCGAACCGACCCAACAGGTGATCCTGCTGATCAAGTCTGGCAACCAGCGTAGGTAGCGAGGATGGCCCTGTACCGTCAGAATTCATGGCTTGGTCCTAATGTCATGGAACCATGAACCAGACGTACAACAAGAGATAAGTGGAGATAAGAAGGCTTTATTGAAAATCAAGCTGTGAGGCAAAAGTCCAAACGGATGGCTAAACCGAAGCAGGGTCTTGCGAAGCCAGAGGTCAGGAACCAGAAGGGTAGTCAGACGAAGCCTGGATCAGGAACCAGCAGGGTAGTCAGACGAAGCCAGGATCAGGAACCAGAAGGGTAGTCAGACGAAGCCTGGATCAGGAACCAGCAGGGTAGTCAGACGAAGCCAGGATCAGGAACCAGAAGCAGCGGCAGTCTTAGAAGCATGTGAACACAGGAGGACCAAGCAAGGAACTGAAGCCACAGACCTCCTATATATGTGAGCTAGGCATCCAGCTCCTCCCAGTGGGAAGGAGAAGCCGCAGGGTGGGAGGCTACAAGAAACCCAGAAACCAAGATGGCCGCCAGCACATGTCAAACGAAGGAGAACAGCAAGAAGGTAAGACCATGACAAGTATACAGCACCCCATACTATACAGCACTTCACATTATACAATAGAGCAGTATAGCACCCCACAGTATACAGCCCCCACAATATACAGTACCCCACAATATACAGTAGAGCAGAATAGCACTCCACAATATACAGCTCCCCACAGTATACAGTAAAGCAATATAGCACCCCACAGTATACAGCAACCCAATGGTATACAGCACCCCACAGTATACAGTAGAGCAGTATAGCACCCCACAATATACAACACTTCACAGTATACAGCACCCCACAGTATACAGCAACGCAACATATACAGCAACCCACAGTATACAGTAGAGCAGTATAGCACTCCACAATATACAGCTCCCCATAGTATACAGCACCTCACAGTATACAGCACCCCACAGTATACAGCAACTCAACGGTATACAGTACCCCACAGTATACAGCAACCCCACAGTATACAGCAACCCAACGGTATACAGCAACCCAACGGTATACAGCAACCCAACGGTATACAGCACCCTACAGTATACAGCAACCCAATGGTATACAGCACCCCACAGTATACAGTAGTGCAGTATAGCACCCCACAGTATACAGTAGAGCAATATAGCACTCCACAATATACAGCTCCCCACAGTATACAGTAGAGCAGTAGAGCACTCCATAATATACAGCTCCCCACAGTATACAGTAAATCAGTATAGTACCCCACAGTATACAGCAACTCAACGGTATACAGCACCCCACAATATACAGTAGAGGAGTATAGCACCCCACAGTATACAGTAAAGCAGTATAGCACCCCATAGTATACAGTAGAGCAGTATAACACCCCCACAGTATACAGAACCCCACAGTATACAGTAGAGCAGTATAGCACACAACAATATACAGCACCCCACAATATACAGCCCCCCCACAATATACAGTAGGGCAGTATAGCACCCCCACAGTATACAGCACCCCATAGTATATTGTAGAGCACCCCACAGTATACAGCACACCATAGTATACAGTAGAGCAGTATAGAACCCCACAGTATACAGCACCCCACAGCATACAGTACCCTACAGTATACAGTAACTTACAGTATATTATCATAACAGCCCCTGTCACCTTTTCCAGATGTAATCTTCACAAAAAAAAAGCTCCACAGTTAAGGAAAACTCCTGCAGCCACACTCCTGGTAGACAGGACCTTTTATGACCTTATAGCCATGTGACCAGTAATATTGCTAGGTTACTGGTCACATGGTGATGTTGTCATCTAAGATCCTTTCTCCAAAGAGAATCACAGCTCTCACAGTTTGCTGCCTGGAATGCGGCAGGCAGGCCTGGCAGCACCCCCCTGTGTAGCTGACAGCCTGACACCCAGGACAGTGGCCACAGGGCTTAAGAGGCAGCTGCCTTGGGCCCCCCAGGAGCAACTGGGCCTGGGGCAGCTGCTCCTTTTGCCCCTTGTTAAAGACGGCCCTGATTGGCTGTCCTGTCCCACCTGATGGATGTGTAATGGGTCAAAGTTCTGTGCAATGCAAAAGAATATGGCACATGCGAACATCATCATATGTACGCATGATCGGCGGATCTTGAATGAGCAAAATGACCGCAGGGTGAACCGCAATGCCATCTCTAATGGTAAATTCACTATAGAACAAATGTTGTGGTCTTCATTAAAATAAAATACACACAAACTTGAGTGCTACTCACATCACCACTTGACACCGTACCCTCCCTCGCCGAGGTCACCTGTAGAATGGTAGTCCCTTAAACGTCCTATTGATAGATGACCCAGAAGACTTCTCAATAATACGCAGTGACTTTTTATTAAGAAATAGCTCTACGCATTTCGATGCTGTCATAAACCCCTTGCTCAGGAGCAAAGCATAGTGCACATACATTTACAGTGTTTTATACATACCCAACACATGAAAACAATGACTGTATTTTCCTGTGTATAAGACTACTTTTAAAACATGAAAATCTTCTCAAAAGTCGGGGGTCCTCTTATACGCCGGGTGTCGTCTTATATGCCGGTATACTGCGTGCTGAAACGTAGTTCCTAGCCGGACTGGAGGCTAGCTGAGCCACCGTGCGCTGCATCCCGGCCAGTCGCTCCTGAAGCAGCCCCCTCTCCCTGCTCTCAGTGGTTTTCTCATGCCAGTAGTATCACATTGCGTACTACCGCTAAGATCGTCTTGAAGACAGGGAGGGCTGGACAGGCAGCTTACCCACCCAATCCAAGCAGGCTTTGTATGCAGTGTGTACAGAAAAAAAAAACGGCACATCGCTTGCCGTGATTGGCTGGTTGTTGTATACTGGGTTGGATTGGCGATTCTGAGGGAAGGCAGGGGGAAGCAGGCGCATCTGCACTTCAGCCAATTCTAATGTTGAAACGGCGGATCTCTAATGAAGTTTGGGGAGCAGATACATGTGGTGGTGAATACAGTACAGCACCAGTATCTGTACTAGTTCGTACAGTACAGCACCAGTACATACAGTACAGTAGACAAATGGCTAACAGTCAATACCCCACCATGGCTCTACCAGCAAGGAGAAAGAAATATGAAGCCAGTTTCAAGCTTAAAGGGCTTCTGTCACCCCCAAACAGCAATTTTCTGTATTGGAATTAATATAATTGCTAATGTACGCAGAGTCCATATATACCACCTCTTACCTCTGGCTGTGCTTTAAATTCTTAAAAAATAGTACTTTTGTGATATGCTAATTTCTTCACTACCAGCAAGTTGGCCGGACTTGCTGGTAGCCGCCGCATCCTCGGTCTAAAAATAGCCCCCTCCTCCACTTGATTGACAGGGCCAGCGAGCGCTCTCCTTCTTCCGCTGGCCCTGTCTGCAGCTGAAATCCCGCTCCTGCACCGTACCGGTCCTCATTAGGCGCAGGCGCTCTGAGAGAAGAACGCTCGCTTGGCTGCTCCTTCCTCAGTGCGCCTGCGCCAATGACGTCAGCCCTACTCCCGGAAGAGAAGACGCCGGCATCGCTGGTAAGGAGGCGGAGAGTCCGGTGACGTCGCTGAATGCTTGATTCAGGTGAGTATTTGCCTAATAAGCATGCAGCCACTACAACCACCAATGAAATGGGGTGCCATTATTTTACAAAAAGTAATTTACAAAAAAGTACCATACAGGGAGTGCAGAATTATTAGGCAAGTTGTATTTTTGAGGATTAATTTTATCATTGAACAACAACCATGTTCTCAATGAACCCAAAAAACTCATTAATATCAAAGCTGAATATTTTTGGAAGTAGTTTTTAGTTTGTTTTTAGTTTTAGCTATTTTAGGGGGATATCTGTGTGTGCAGGTGGCTATTACTGTGCATAATTATTAGGCAACTTAACAAAAAACAAATATATACCCATTTCAATTATTTATTTTTACCAGTGAAACCAATATAACATCTCAACATTCACAAATATACATTTCTGACATTCAAAAACAAAACAAAAACAAATCAGTGACCAATATAGCCACCTTTCTTTGCAAGGACACTCAAAAGCCTGCCATCCATGGATTCTGTCAGTGTTTTGATCTGTTCACCATCAACATTGCGTGCAGCAGCAACCACAGCCTCCCAGACACTGTTCAGAGAGGTGTACCGTTTTCCCTCCTTGTAAATCTCACATTTGATGATGGACCACAGGTTCTCAATGGGGTTCAGATCAGGTGAACAAGGAGGCCATGTCATTAGATTTTCTTCTTTTATACCCTTTCTTGCTGTGGAGTACTTGGACCTGTGTGATGGAGCATTGTCCTGCATGAAAATCATGTTTTTCTTGAAGGATGCAGATTTCTTCCTGTACCACTGCTTGAAGAAGGTGTCTTCCAGAAACTGGCAGTAGGACTGGGAGTTGAGCTTGACTCCATCCTCAACCCGAAAAGGCCCGACAAGCTCATCTTTGATGATACCAGCCCACCTCCACCTTGCTGGCGTCTGAGTCGGACTGGAGCTCTCTGCCCTTTACCAATCCAGCCACGGGCCCATCCATCTGGCCCATCAAGACTCACTCTCAATTCATCAGTCCATAAAACATTAGAAAAATCAGTCTTGAGATATTTCTTGGCCCAGTCTTGACGTTTCAGCTTGTGTGTCTTGTTCAGTGGTGGTCGTCTTTCAGCCTTTCTTACCTTGGCCATGTCTCTGAGTATTGCACACCTTGTGCTTTTGGGCACTCCAGTGATGTTGCAGCTCTGAAATATGGCCAAACTGGTGGCAAGTGGCATCTTGGCAGCTGCACGCTTGACTTTTCTCAGTTCATGGGCAGTTATTTTGCGCCTTGGTTTTTCCACACGCTTCTTGCGACCCTGTTGACTATTTTGAATGAAACGCTTGATTGCTCGATGATCACGCTTCAGAAGCTTTGCAATTTTAAGAGTGCTGCATCCCTCTGCAAGATATCTCACTATTTTTGCCTTTTCTGAGCCTGTCAAGTCCTTCTTTTGACCCATTTTGCCAAAGGAAAGGAAGTTGCCTAATAATTATGCACACCTAAAATAGGGTGTTGATGTCATTAGACCACACCCCTTCTCATTACAGAGATGCACATCACCTAATATACTTAATTGGTAGTAGGCTTTCGAGCCTATACAGCTTGGAGTAAGACAACATGCATAAAGAGGATGATGTGGTCAAAATACTCATTTGCCTAATAATTCTGCACTCCCTGTATATACCATCAACGCTTATAAATAATATTAATAAATATATATATATATATATATATATATGTATGATATACACTATATATATATATATATATATATATATATATGTGTGTGTGTATATATAGATAGAGCACACAAATATATATACCATATTTTTCGCCCCGTAAGACGCACTTTTTACCCCCAGTTTAACATCGCAGGACTGGGAGGAGCTGGTGGCTGGCAATAGCGGCGGGGCGGGGCGGTGCAGTCACTTTGCTATAGCCTCGCCCCACCGCTCCAGTGCTGCAAAAATATAAAATGTCTTATTCAATTACACATGCCCCCTCATTCCTATTATTACCGCACATCCTAACAGCTTCAGTAGAATGCTGGCAGGCAGGCCGGGCAGGCGGCAGCGTAACTCCCTGATGTCACGTGCCTGCGCCGTGACATTTTTATGAATGAAGCAGGCGGCGCAGGCAAGTGCCTGCCGACATTCTACTGAAGCTGTTAGGATGTACGGTACTATTAGGAGTGAGGGGGCATGTGTAATCACTTTTAATTGAATAAGACATTTTATATTTGTATACTGGAGCGGCGGGGGGGATCTGTGGATAACATCCGTGGATGGCACAGTTAAGGAGTGGGGGTCTGTGGATGGCACTGTTATTGGCTGGGGGGGTCTGTGGATGGCACTGTTATGGGGTGGGGGGGGTCTGTGGATGGCACATATATAACAGTGCCATCCACAGTTCCCCCTGTAACAGTGCCAGCCACAGATCCCCCCTGTAACAGTGTTCGTAATCCACAGATCCCCCCATAACAGTGTCCATCATCCACAGATCCCCTTGTAACAGTGTCTGTCATCCACAGATCCCCCCTGTAACAGTGTCTGTCATCCACAGATCCCCCCATAACAGTGTCAGTCATCCACAGATCCCCCCATAACAGTGTCCGTCATCCACAGATCCCCCATAACAGTGTCCGTCATACACAGATCCCCCCATAACAGTGTCCGTCATACACAGATCCCCAGTAATAGTGTCATCCACAGACCACCATTAGTTCCAAACCCACCAGTACAGACCAAAAGTTTGGACACACCTCATTCAAAGAGTTTTCTTTATTTTCATGACTATGAAAATTGTAGAGTCACACTGAAGGCATCAAAACTATGAATTAACACATGTGGAATTATATACATAACAAAAAAGTGTGAAACAACTGAAAATATGTCATATTCTAGGTTCTTCAAAGTAGCCACCTGTCACGGCCACGGTTATGGCCGTGACTCCTTGGGACCTGCATACAGTTGCCCGCGGTTTGGGTTGTTGTTTCAACCGCAGCTTGAGGCTTGATGTTGTCTGCCTCAAGTGCGGTTGCCGCGGACAACAGTGATGTGTGCGGATCCCTGGGAGTTGTGTGCGTGTGTGTATGCACGTTTGTATGTCTGGTGTGCACTTTGTGTTGTCTGGTGTGCACTTTGACATCTTTCTCTGTGGCTGCCCGTGGCAACGTTTGGTATGTTGTACATGTGGTGGCAGTGTCCCGGCCTTCGGGCTGTCTCCAAGGACGGCTGCCACCCATGTCGTTGCCTGCGGCAACAGCCACAGTGTGATCTTAGTTTGGTCACTTCCCCTTTATGTGTGTTTCCCTTCTGTGGTGCTGGAAGGGTTAATTTCCTTCCCAGTGTGTGTGTGATGTCACTGGGTGTGTCCGACTGTGGAGTGTGGCTTCTTGGCCTATATAGTCTTGGCGTTTGGCATGGCTCAGGAGGTTGCTTCAGTCATGCTTGGCTGGAGCAGCCTCCTGTGCATATTACCTGCCAGTGAGAGCCACCCCTGTGGTCATAAAGATATTGTCGTTTTGTTTATGTCTTTATGTGTGTGATGTTGTATGTGATTTTCTGTTGGGACCTTCCTATGTGTTTTGGTGCAGCTTACAGTTCTGGATTCCTGTTTGCGCAGGGATCCAGTCAGCAAGGCTGTGGCAGGTTGGTGGAACCACTAGTTCGCCTGCCATACCCGTGAGGCTGTATGAGTTCCCCTTGTCCCAGCAGCTTGGCCATGGAGACTCCTGCTCCTCCGTAACTAGGAGGAGTAGGTCGTCTTACCCAGCTCCTAGCTCAGGTGGCACCTTAAGCTCCCTAAAACCTAAAAGTAGTGGCGGTTGTTGTTGACGTTGTCACTCTTTTATCTATCTATTCCTTACGCTTTGGCGCTCCACTGCCAGGCAGAATAAAATGTCATACTTACACCACTCCTGAGTATAAAACTCCCTGTCATTTCTGAACATTTTTTTTATTGAAAACTGCACACAGTTATATAGTTTTCTCTGAAATCGGTCATATTCACATTGGTCTTTCGTACTTCTTTTTTTTTTCTTTACAGAAAATCCACCCAATGAGTTTTGCAAGAGATTTCCAGTTATGGATTTTGCAGAAGCGTGCTATCAGCCTGGTGTATTGATTACCCAGGATGGTTCTCCTTTACCAGAAAACTGCCCTCCGATACCAGCTAAAGCAAATAACAAGATTAAGTTATCTAAGACCAATACTCACCCTTTAGCAGGGGCAACATTTCAAGGATGGGATCCAAATCATCATGACATGCGAAGACAAGTTTATGCCAACAAAAGGCAATTCAGTATAGAAAAGCTTCCTGAATTATTTAGCCATCAGAATCATTATACCAATATCCCCCAACGGCACAGCAACAGCAAGACAGAGGTGACTGTCTGAAGACTGCTATGTATCGACATCACATTCCCAAGACAACATATATGTGAATGCCAGTTAGAGCACTGCGATATCTCATTGTTTTTCTGTTACATTTTTTTAGAACTATAAAATCAAAAGCATAATACAAAGTGAGGCAGCAAAAAAGAAAGTATACATAATCCTACATTTCAAAGCTGGGCCTACTTATTTAGCTACAAAAACTGATGAATGAGAAGAATAGTAACAACAAGCACATTCAAACATACTTGTTTATTCAAAAATGAAAAACAAGTTTTAAAAGATTCCTCACCCTTCCTACTGATAACCTATCTAACAACCAAACTTTTATTGACATATATGTGGTTAGTCAAATTATTTCCAATCATATTGCCTATGTAACTATATCGGCTGCTGGTAATTTCATTTTATTTAGTTAACTGAACATTAAATTCATTCTCCCTGTTTAGATAGAAATTTGTTTAGAGTCCGATTTAGTGAATGTTTCCAAAAATTTCATTCGGGTCTGAATCAATTCTACTCAAATAAACTATGCTCCATTTTGGTATATAACACTGTCTGTTCTCCTAGGTCTGAGAGATAGAAGTGAGAGAAAGCGAGACAAACCCAAATAAATGCTAATTTGCATATGTTTGCGCTTCTGGGAAAGATATTCAAATTATCGTTCCTTCAAAAGGGAAAAGAAAGCTAAGCATCTCTGATGCCAGCAGAAGTAAGGTATGCCAATTTGAATATATTTTTCCCATATATATATAAATTCATTCTCTCTCTCTCTCTCTCTCTATACATATATATATATTTATTTATGTGAGATACATTTACAACCAGCAATCACCCCTTCTGTATGGAAATGAATGATTGCTAACAGATTTATTGTTTACACAGGGATGTGCCACAAGGCTTATTGATTGGCACTGCAAGGAGTTTGTATGTTGTCACAATATACTAAGAGCTAAATGGGCTCCCTATGAAATTAAACCTAGTGGCAACCACAGATTCCTCTGCTTCACAACTATACCTGTGCTTTGAGTCACTTCTGTGAAAAAAGCACATTACAAATATTTGTCATTGCTGGTGTTACACAAGGTGATGCACTGCAACAATTTTATGTGCCATCTCAATGATGGATCACCTGAAAAACAAGCATATTTTTGTTTCTCAGGGACAATTATTGTGATTATCCGCCCATGTAAATAACCAAAAACACTCCTCTGTTTACTGTCTGCCATCTCTGCCTCTCCTAGCTAGAGCCTTATACAGGGAGAATTGTTAATTGGACGCTAAACCTTAGATTTTTCCTTATTGGATTTGATTAAAGTGTGGTTTTAAACATTCTTTTAATAAGGTAATTTAAAGCTTGTTTAAACATTTTTGATTAAGGCTACTTTCACACTTGCGTTCGGAGCGGATCCGTCTGGTATCTGCACAGACGGATCCGCACCTATAATGCAAACGCTTAGATCCGTTCAGAACGAATCCGTTTGCATTACCATGAACAAAAAAATTTTTTTTTTTTTTTTGTTCATGATAGTGCAAACGGATCCAATTTGACTTTACATTGAAAGTCAATAGAGGACGGATCCGTTTGAAAATTGAGCCATACTGTGTCAACTTCAAACGGATCCGTCCCCATTGACTTACATTGTAAGTCTGGACGGATCCGTTTGCCTCCGCACGGCCAGGCGGACACCCGAACGCTGCAAGCAGCATTCAGGTGTCCGCCTGCTGAGCAGGGTGAAGGACAAACTGTGCCAAACGAATGCATTCTGAGCGGATCCGCATCCACTCAGAATGCATTAGGGCTGGACGGATCCGTTCGGGGCCGCTTGTGAGAGCCTTCAAACGGAACTCACAAGCGGAGCCCCGAACGCAAGTGTGAAAGTAGCCTAAACTTTGTTATCTAAGAGTCTTTTAAACAATGCAAAATCTGATTGTTACATAGAACAACTAAAATTGCAGAATTATCACCATGGCTCAATACTCCATAAAATATTATTAAAAAAAATAGTATTTGAATATAGACCCTCCTTTTGCAGCTATAACAGCCTGACCAAACACATTAAAGCAGTGTTCCTTAACTCCAGTCCTCAGTGCCCACCTGCCGATAATGATTTGAGAATATCCCACAGAATTAATACCTGTGGTAAGTCCTGATACATTGACAATGATATCACCTGCTCAATACTAAGAAAACCCTGCAAACATGGACAGGAGGATGGTCCTGAGGACCGAAGTTGGGGAAAACTGCATTAAAGGTCATCTGTCAGCAGTTTTGTACCTATGAAACTTGCTGACCTATGTTCATATGTAACCCACATTGCTGAGAAGTTTTAATATAAAGGCTCCGGTCCCTCTGCAACTGCTGTGTTCTTATCCAGTCAGGCAATTAGAATAACTCCTTGGATCAATGACCATTCTCCAAATTTCTAGTAACTATAACCTGTAATATTATTACACTCCAGAAATGTATACAGGCCCCTCTTGAACTCTTAGAGAATGAAAATATTCATAGCACTCAATTTGAAATATGCAAATTAAGGTATATGTTTATTGTATGACATCACATCCAAAAATTAATGATCCAGATATGTAAGACTAAGAATTGGCTTTAACCACATTGTATCCCAACTGAATGTTTTGGTCATACTGGACCTTTATCTGTGGTGTGGCCATCCTGTGTGTGGGATCAAACTTCTGCCAAGCGATCATCTTACACATGGATCATGATTCTCTCACAGTAAAGAATCCACTTACATGCTCATGGAGAAACCTTCTTTCCTCCAGACGCAGAGGATGTCCCCTCGTCACAGTCCTGGGGATAAATAGATGATGGGAGAGATTTCTGTACTGACCCCTGATATATTTATACATAGTTCTTAGATCTCCCCTCGGTCATCTTTTTTCTTTTAACCCTAATTTTGATAATCTTTCTAGCTATTGTAGTCAACACATTCCAGTTATTACTTTAGTTGCCCTCCTCTGAACCCTCTCTAGCTCTGCTCTGTCTTTCTTTTGCACAGGAGTTCAGAATTGTACACAGTACTCTGTGTGGTCTGACTAGTGATTTGTAAAGTAGCAGGACTATGTTCTTGTCTTGTGCATCTATGCCCTCTTTTTATGCAACCCACAATCTTACTGCCCTTGGCAGCAGCTGCCTGACACTGGATGCAACTAATGTTGAGCAAAACGAAGCATTCTAAGCAGAATTCGGTCCAAACTTTAGGAAACCTGCAATTAGCAACAAATCCTTTTTTTCCCCTCGTGCTTCGGGGGAACAAATCAGGTTTTCCTAAAATGGCTGCTGCACATGTTAGAAAGCGAAACTAAGGCGACAAGCCCGGGAACGCAAGATCACCCATAATGCTGTTCAGCCAGCCAATTCACAAATAGCCATTCCCTCTGATGTCACAGCCATATAAAACCCTCATCCCGTGCGGTCTCCACCATTGCCCTGTGAGCTGAGCATAGGGAAAAACAAGGCAAGCACTCATAGGCTAGGGACAGTGTTGCTGAAAGCAATTAGAATAAGCCTCCATGTACTCTCCCTCTCCAATATTCTTTTATTGTGTCAGTTTTATTTATTTATTCCTACATTTACTTATTCCTGCATCAGCTGTTAACTAAGATATGTATTCAGCACCAATAAGATTGAAACTTTTATTATTCCACTGCCATCTAGTCGGCACCCCTTAGGGAGGCCAGTTCTTAATGATGACCATCCTCATCTGTTGCTGGCTTTACTTCTTCCAAATCATCCTTCGATGGTCAGCAAGTGGATGTCCCTGATGAAATATTCTCATTGATATTAGATGTGGAAAAGAAGGAAAAGCGGATGGCAGAAGAAGAGCTCCCACCTGTAGGGCAGGAGAGTGCTGGGGTTGGAGAAGTGGGTACTGCCCCTGTTTAAAGGTGCATTAAAAGTGCTGCACAGCCATTAACAATGAAAACCGACTATGCAGTGCAGTCTTCATTATTAAATGAAAAGCAGCTGCATGCTAATTGGCCACGCTGTTCTTCACCACAGCACAACTGCTCCGTTTGGCTTTACCCTAAGGCAGATTGGCCTGGGTATACCTGATTTATAGCGATTTGTGACAAATTAATATGTAACATAGTAACATACAGATGTGTCCACACTTAACTGCTCACTTAACTCAACATGTTCTGAGATGTGTGTCACGAAAAAACGTTATCTAAATTGGATAAATTGCAATACAACGTTCAGACAGCAGGTGGCACATGGTCTTATGAGCAAATACCTGAACATAAGGTCAAGACCTGGTAATAGAATTACAACTGTGAAATTTGGCCGGATTCACATCACGTCTTTGTCTCAAATGTAACATACATAAAAAATATATTGTATAAATTAAAGAAATCCCTCTGACTGGTTATTTTTTACTGTTTTTTTACTGTGCAAACATTACCATATATTTTGACCTGTGCCATTGCTCACTACAATTCTATATACCTTATACTATGGTTTATACACTGATACACTTGGTTTCAGTATACAGTGCTGGTCTAGTATTATATTTATTATATTCAAAATAACACATACAGTGGCATGCGAAAGTTTGGGCAACCTTGTTAATCGTCATGATTTTCCTGTATAAATCGTTGGTTGTTACGATAAAAAATGTCAGTTAAATAGATCATATAGGAGACGCACACAGTGATATTTGAGAAGTGAAATGAAGTTTATTGGATTTACAGAAAGTGTGCTATAATTGTTTAAACAAAATTAGACAGGTGCATAAATTTGGGCACTGTTGTCATTTTATTGATTCCAAAACCTTTAGAACTAATTATTGGAACTCAAATTGGCTTGGTAAGCTCAGTGACCCCTGACCTGCATACACAGGTGAATCCAATTATGAGAAAGAGTATTTAAGGGGGTCAATTGTAAGTTTCCCTCCTCTTTTCATTTTCTCTGAAGAGTAGCAACATGGGGGCCTCAAAACAACTCTCAAATGACCTGAAGACAAAGATTGTTCACCATCATGGTTTAGGGGAAGGATACAGAAAGCTGTCTCAGAGATTTCAGCTGTCTGTTTCCACCATTAGGAACATATTGAGGAAATGGAAGACCACAGGCTCAGTTCAAGTTGAGGCTCGAAGTGGCAGACCAAGAAAAATCTCGGATAGACAGAAGCGACAAATGGTGAGAACAGTCAGAGTCAACCCACAGACCAGCACCAAAGACCTACAACATCATCTTGCTGCAGATGGAGTCACTGTGCATCGTTCAACCATTCGGCGCACTTTACACAAGGAGATGCTGTATGCGAGAGTGATGCAGAGGAAGCCTTTTCTCCGCCCACAGCACAAAAAGTGCCACTTGAGGTGGGCTAAAGCACATTTGGACAAGCCAGCTTCATTTTGGAATAAGGTGCTGTGGACTGATGAAACTAAAATTGAGTTATTTGGCCATAACAAGGGGCGTTATGCATGGAGGAAAAAGAACACAGCATTCCAAGAAAAACACCTGCTACCTACAGTAAAATATGGTGGTGGTTCCATCATGCTGTGGGGCTGTGTGGCCAGTGCAGGGACTGGGAATCTTGTCAAAGTTGAGGGACGAATGGATTCCACTCAGTATCAGCAGATTCTGGAGATCCAGGAATCAGTGACAAAGCTGAAGCTGCCCCGGGGCTGGATCTTTCAACAAGACAACGACCCTAAACACTGCTCAAAATCCACTAAGGCATTTATGCAGAGGAACAAGTACAACGTTCTGGAATGGCCATCTCAGTCCCCAGACCTGAATATAATTGAAAATCTGTGGTGTGACTTAAAGAGAGCTGTCCATGCTCTGAAGCCATCAAACCTGAATGAACTAAAGAGGAATGGTCCAAAATACCTTCAACCAGAATCTAGACTCTCATTGGAACCTACAGGAAGCGTTTAGAGGCTGTAATTTCTGCAAAAGGAGGATCTACTAAATATTGATTTCATTTCTTTTTGTGGTGCCCAAATTTATGCACCTGCCTAATTTTGTTTAAACAATTATAGCACACTTTCTGTAAATCCAATAAACTTCATTTCACTTCGCAAATATCACTGTGTGTGTCTCCTATATGATATATTTAACTGACATTTTTTATCGTAACAACCAACGATTTATACAGGAAAATCATGACGATTAACAAGGTTGCCCAAACTTTCGCATCCCACTGTACCAACCACAGTAAATATGCAGAGATTATTATATACTTTTAACAGTCCCATTACATGTTACAAATGTACATAATACAATTCAGACACATTGGGTCTCAGTATATACCGCAATTTTTGCATGACATTTAACATACTAATTGATTATTGATTGTCTGCTGAGCTATGTATCTAATTCAATCATATGTGATACTGCCCTCTTAGCTGTTTACATAATCCTAATATGTATGATAGTGTCTGCTAAGCCAATGTATCTAATTCTTTCTTGTGTGATACTGTCCTATAAGCTGTGTATCTAATCCTACCATGTGCAGTATTGTCTGCTGAGCTGTGTATCTAATCCTATCATGTGTCATACTGTCCTCTGAGCTGTGTATCTAATTCTACCAAATGTAATACTGTCTGCTGAGCTGTGTATCTAATCCTATCATGTGTAACGGCTCTTTTACATGAGCGGATGCCGTGCGTGGAATCCGCTGCATGAAAGAATGCCAAGGTCCGCAAAAAAGAATCCGCTAAAAATATGGATGACGTCCGTGTGCATTCCATATTTTGTGGAACGGAACAGATGGCCCTTGATAGATCAGTACTATCCCTGTCTGCAATGCAGTAAATAATAGGACATGTTGTATTTTTTTGCGGAACGGAAATACGGACATACGGAAACTGAAAGCACAGGGAGTTTTTTTTGCTGTACCATTGAAATGAATGGTTCCGTATACGGTATGAAAAAAAAACAAAAAACGGACGGAACATGGAAATAATATGCGTTCATGTGCATGAGCCCTAAACGCTTTAGTTCTGCTGAGACATTGGTTTTTATCCAAAATGCAAACTTCCTAAGTGCACAAAATCAAATTATACCAGAATTGTGACTAAAGAAATATTCACTGCAAACAATATTTCTGCTTCCCACAACAACCCTATTTTCCTGCACTGCCTAAAAGACCCTAAAATCCCCGTACCCAGCAAGGAACTTCTTATCTATCCCTCCATCTGATCTCCTGCTCAGATCTGTTCCTCAAAATAAAACCTTCCTCTCTAGAGGGAATTTAAAGAATTATAGAGACAGAAAAATCTGGGAATTTAAAATGAGCCAATGTTTAACAAAATTCCCACCTCCCTCAGTTCCACTCCCAACCCTTAGGATTAGATACACAGCTCAGCTTTCACGGATGTAGTAGGGGAGAACACCAAAAGACAATCAAGAAGGAAGGGGAAAGGCACTAGGCCTCACCGCTAGGGAAGGAAAGGGGTCACCACCTATAAAACCCTGCTCCTGGCCCTAACTCCTGTATGGGCACCTCTCAATGGTAGAGATACCCATACACGGGAACCTAGAAAACCCTGGTGACCCTCAGATGCCCTAAAGATAATTACAGGGCAGAGACCACCTGTTCCTTCCCTGGGGAAGAAACTAGTGTCTCACTGAGGCCTAGTAAACAACCGGGAGGGGGGGGGATACAAAACACAACAAGCGGAACACTTAACTTCAGAGGATGAAGGATGAACAGGACTTCAACACGAACAACACTCCAGCTCTTCCAAGACCAAATGAAGCTATCACAAGCAAGGAGTGATGGGAAAAGTCAGACTAAATAGGGCGAGGTAAAGGTCACATGATCCACACCTGAACAGAAGGTGTGGACATACCAGCAACACACAGACAAAATGAAACCAAAAGAGGCTGTCGGATCATTAATGCGCAGATAATCTTTCAGACCTTCTGGGACCTGTCATAGATATGATAGTACCCCAACCCCCCTTCTACGGGTGACCTCCGGGTACCCAGGACCGACCTTATCAGGATGAGCTCTGTGGAATGCTCTCAACCAGACGACTAGCATTAACATTGGTCGCTGGAACCCACATCCTCTCCTCTGGTCTGTACCCTCTCCAATGAATGAGATACTGGAGGGATCTCCGGAGAACTCGGGAGTCCACAATCCTGCTGATCTGAAATTCTAAATTGCCGTCCACCATGACAGGAGCGGGAGGCAAGGAGGGCGGCTCAACAGGTTCGACATTTCTTTAGCAACGATTGATGAAATACGTTATGGATTTTCAATGCCTGAGGAAGTTCAAGACGGAAGGCTACAGGGTTAACAATGGCAGTGATCTTATATGGACCAATAAATCTTGGGCCCAACTTCCAAGAAGGTACCTTAACCCCATAGGGACACAGCCTTATTTCACCTTAAGGACCAGGCCATTTTTTGCAAATCTGACCACTGTCAATTTAAGTGCTGATAACTTTAAAACGCTTTGACTTATCCACGCCATTCTGAGATTGTTTTTTCGTCACATATTGTACTTCATGACAGTGGTAAAATGAAGTCAAAAAAATTATTTTTTTTGCACAAAATAATACCTAATTTACCCCAAAATTGCAAAAATTTGCAAATTTCAAAGTTTCAGTTTCTCTACTTTTGTAATACATAGTAATACCCCCAAAAATTGTTATGACTTTACATTCCCCATATGTCTACTTCATGTTTGTAGCATTTTGGGAATGATATTTTATTTTTTGGGGATGTTACAAGGCTTAGAAGTTTAGAAGCAAATTTTGAAATTTTTCAGAAATCTTCAAAATCCCACTTTTTATGGACCAGTTCAGGTTTGAAGTCATATTGTGAGGCTTAGATAATAGAAACCTCCCAAAAATGACCCCATCTAAGAAACTACACCCATCAAGGTATTCAAAACTGATTTTACATACGTCGTTAACCCTTTAGGTGTCGCACAAGAGTTATTGGCAAATGGGGAAGAAATTTGAGAATTTGATTTTTTTGTCTAATTTTCCATTTTAACCCATTTTTTCCACTAACAAAGCAAGGGTTAACAGCCAAACAAGACTGTATCTTTATTGCCCTGACTCTGCCATTTACAGAAACACCCAATATGTGGCCGTAAACTACTGTACGGCCACACAGCGGGGCGTAGAGTGAAAGGTGCGCCGTTTGGTTTTTGGAGGGCTGATTTTTATGGACCGGTTTATTTACACCGTGTCCTGTTTCAACCCCCCCTGATGCACCCCTGGAGTAGAAACTCCCTAAAAGTGACCCCATCTAAGAAAGTACACCCCTCAAGGTATTCAAAACTGATTTTGCATACGCCGTTAACCCTTTAGGTGTTGCGCAAGAGTTATTGACAAATGGGGATGAAATTTGAGAATTAGATTTTTTTGTCTAATTTTCCATTTTAACCCATTTTTACCACTAACAAAGCAAGGGTTAACAGCCAAACAAGACTGTATCTTTATTGCCCTGACTCTGCCGTTTACAGAAACACTCAATATGTGGCCGTAAACTACTGTACGGCCACACAGCGGGGCGTAGAGTGAAAGGTGCGCCGTTTGGTTTTTGGAGGGCTGATTTTTATGGACTGGTTTATTTACACCGTGTCCTGTTTCAACCCCCCTGATGCACCCCTGGAGTAGAAACTCTCTTAGATGGGATCACTTTTAGGAAGTACACCCCTCAAGGTATTCAAAACTGATTTTACATACGTCGTTAACCCTTTAGGTGTTGCGCAAGAGTTATTGACAAATGGGGAAGAAATTTGAGAATTTGATTTTTTTGTCTAATTTTCCATTTTAACCCATTTTTTCCGCTAACAAAGCAAGGGTTAACAGCCAAACAAGACTGTATCTTTATTGCCCTGACTCTGCCGTTTACAGAAACACCCAATATGTGGCCGTAAACTACTGTACGGCCACACAGCGGGGCGTAGAGTGAAAGGTGCGCCTTTTGGTTTTTGGAGGGCTGATTTTTATGGACCAGTTTATTTACACCGTGTCCTGTTTCAACCCCCCTGATGCACCCCTGGAGTAGACACTCCCTAAAAGTGACCCCATTTTGGAAACTATGGGATAAGGTGGCATTATTTGGGGGACTATTTTTAGGGTGCATATGATTTTTGGTTGCTCTATATTACATTTTTGTGAGGCAAGGTTACCAAAAATTGAGATTCTGAAATTTCATCTCCATTTGCAATTAACTGTTGAGGAACACCTAAAGGGTTAATAAAGTTTGTATAATCAGTTTTGAATACCTTGAGGGGTGTAGTTTCTTAGATGGGGTCACTTTTAGGGAGTTTTTACTCTAGGGGGGCATCAGGGGGGCTTCAAAAGGGACATGGTGTCAATAAAAAAGGCCATCAAAATCGGCCTTCCAGAAACCATGTCGGTCCTTTCCTTTTGCAGCCTCCCTTTTACTGATACAGCAGTTTACGACCACAAATATGGCATTTCTGTAAACTGCAGTATCAGGGTAATAAATATTAACTTTTGTTTGGTTGTTAACCCTTATTTTGTTACCGGAAAAAACGGATTGAAATGAAAAAGTGCCAAAAATTGTGTTTTTGGCACCGTTTTCATTTTTTTTTTTTAACCGTGTTAATCTGGGGGGTTAGGTCATGGGATATTTTTATAGAGGAGATTCTTACGGACGCGGCGATACCTAATAAGTCTATTTAGGTTTTTGACTATATTATCCTTTTTGATACCCAAACATTTTTTTGGTATCTCTAAAGTCTAGGTGTCATTTTTTTTATTTATTTTTTATCCGATTATCTTATGTGGGGGCTCATTTTTTGCGAGACGAGCGGACGGTTTTATTGGCACTATTTTGGGGGCTATATAACTTTTTGATCGCTTGCTATTAAACTTTTTGTTATGTAAGGTGACAAAAAAACACCTTTTTTTTTTTTTTTTTCCTTGACCGTGTTAATCTGGGGGGTTAGGTCATGGGGTATTTTTATAGAGGAGATTATTACCGACACGGCAATACCTAATATGTATACTTTTAATAAATTATTTTAGTTTTTTTGGGTGTCTCAAGTCTGAGAACCAGTTTTTTTTTATCCGATGTCAGTCCTAAATTGGGATATAAATTTAGTACTCCATGGAAGTGTGATACTCCCTGAAGCAACCAATAATGCAGAGGCCCGGATGATCGGGGCACGTGTCACATTGAGTTGTGGTGTCCTTCCGTATCCCCCTCCTGTGACACACTCTGCACCTTTTTTGGGTTCGTCCCTTCTTTCCAGTATGGGGGACCACACCTGGAAAGTGTAGGCCAGGGACGATCCGGGCGCCTACAGTTCCCGAGGTACTCCGGCCTACTCTTTCCCGGTCCGAAAAGATCAGGGCCTTGAGGACTGCCTCATAGAACTGGAGGAATGTCCCTGTGCTGCCAGCACTTCGGGATAGTACAAAAGAGTTTTACATGGCAACCTGCACCAAGTAGACCGCAACTTTTTTGTACCATGCCCGGGTTTTGCGCATGGCGTTATATGGCTTGAGGACTTGATCAGAGAGATCAACTCCTCCCATATACCGATTGTAGGCAACAATACAATCGGGCTTGAGGACCGTTGCCGCTGTACCTCGCACAGGGACAGGGGTGATGCCGTTACCATGAATTGTGGACAGCATAAGGACATCCCTCTTGTCCTTATACCTGACCAGCAACAGGTTTCCAGTGGTAAGGGCACGGGTCTCACCCCTGGGGATAGGTACCTGGAGGGGGAGGGCAGGGAGGCCCCGTTGATTTTTCCGCACGGTCCCACAAGCGAACGTGAATCTGGAGGCAAGGGACTGGAACAAGGGGATACTGGTATAAAAGTTATCCACGTACAGGTGGTAACCCTTATCCAGCAGTGGGTACATAAGGTCCCACACAAGTTTCCCGGTAACACCCAGAGTGGGGGGACATTCTGGGGGTTGAATCCGGGAATCTCACCCCTCGTATATACGAAATTTGTAAGTGTACTCTGAGGTACTCTCACAAATTTTGTATAGCTTCACGCCATACCTCGCCCGCTTGGAGGGCACATACTGGTGGAAAATGAGTCTCCCCTTGAACGCAATGAGAGACACATCAACCGCGACCTCTCTTCCAGGTACATAGGCCTCCATGAATTTGGCCCCAAAGTGATCGATGACCGGCCGTATCTTGTACAGACGGTCATGGGCAGGATCACCTCAGGGGGGACATGCTGCATTATCGGAATAATGCAGACATTTCCGGATGGCCTCAAACCGGGAGCGTGTCATGGCCGTACTGTAAAGTGGGGTCTGGTATAGGACGTCCCCACTCCAGTACAGCCTGACACTGGGTTTCTTGACCAGGCCCATATGCAGCACGAGGCCCCAAAATGTCCTCATTTCGGCTGCACTGACCGGCGTCCAGCCACCGGGCCTGGCCAAAAAGGAGCCCTGGTGTTGAGCGACGAACTGTTGGGCGTACAGATTCGTCTGCTCCACCATCAGATTTACCAGTGGGTCACTGAAAAAATTATGAAAAAAGTCATATTCAGTGTAGCCCACTGTGGAAATCTGGATTCCTGATTGGCCTACAAAATCGGGAATCACGGGCTCGTATCGCTCTGGGCTACACCAGACAAATTCACCGGCAGGGTGCTCCGGTGGATTTAACTGGTGGGCCGGGAAACCAGTACGAGCCCCAGAGCTGCTCGTACTAGGCTGGGCCACAGGGTAACATGGCGGTCCCCTTGCTCCGCCTGGCGGCGTCTCCGCCGCCTTGGGGGCTCATCATCATCGCTAGATGATGAGAAGGATGCGGATGACAACAGGAATGTGGGGTCATCCTCATCCTCACTGGGACTCTCGGAGTCGGAGGCAAGCTGGGCGTATGCCTCCTCGGCCGAGAACGTCCGGCGGGCCATAGGGGAGTGTGTGTCTGCGTGTGTATGTGCGTGTGTGGAAATCTTTATTTTGTGTGCGTGTGTGTGGGGGCACGGGTGTTCATGAACTCACCCTAAAACTAACCCAAAAAAAAAAAACTGACTAAAAAAAGGCCAAAAAATTTGAAAAAAAAATTCAAAACCGCTGATCAACCGTCCGAAGTTGATCAGCGGTGGGGTGTGCGATGCGCTAACAGTGGCCAGACGCTAAGAGGGCCGGCCACAGTCAGCGTACACCAAAAAAAAAAAAAAGAAATCCTGCACCCCAAAAAAGTGGGGGAGGGGGGGCAGGGGGGGGGGCAAGTGGCAGCACCCCTGGGGGGTCTAGGGTCACACAGCTGTGCTGTGGACCCCAGACACCCTAACTAGGGTGATGCAATGAAAAGTAAAAAAAAAATAACTTTCCCTTTTTTTCCCTGCCTAACCCAAACTTTCCCTAGCTGTCCCTATGTACCTGATGGGGGTGCTGGTGGCAGTGATCGGGTCCTGGGGGCACAGATCGGGTGCAGGCAGCGGTGCAGCGGTGGCAGCAGACACGTGCAGGCAGCTCCTCTCTCCTCCGGAACACAAAAGGAGGAGGAGAGGAGCGCCTGCCTCTTTTGAACATGCCGCCGGACCGCCCACTGACCAATCAGAAAGCGATCCTGAGTGGTGATGTCACCATCACCACTCAGGATCGCTGGATGGTGATTGGTGGAGTGAAATCACACCACCATCACCATCCTGTTCCGGGTTATTGGGTCTTCAGAGACCCGAATAACCCGGAAACGCAGAAAACCGCAGGTCTGAATTGACCTGCTGTTTTCTGCGATCGCCGACATGGGGGGGGTCACAGGACCCCCCGGCGCATTTGCCCCAGGTGCCTGCTCAATGATTTGAGCAGGCACCGGGTTCCGATCACCGCCCGCCGAGCGGCGGTGATCGGAACCATTCATGACGTACCGGTACGTCATGTGTCCTTAAGTACCAGGACATCATTACGTACCGGTACGTCATGTGTCCTTAAGAGGTTAAGTTTAATGTTTCTTGTAGACAACCATGCAGAATCACCTACTCTCAGGTCCACTCATACATCTCCTGTCAGCCACACGCTTACCCTTTTGCCCATCTTGCCAGATAGAAGACAAAGAAGTGGATAATCGTTCCTCCTCAGGAATGCCAGAATTTTGAGCACCAGAAAATGTATCAAACTGTGGATGGAACCCATATGCCCCCAAAAAACGGCGACTTATTAGTGGATTCCTGTCTACGGTTATTTATAGCAAACTCAGCTAACTACAAAAATGAAGACCATTCTTCCTGATTCTCTGAAACAAAACATCTCAAGTAAGTCTCCAGATTCTGATTAGTGTGCTCTGTCTGTCCATTCGACTGAGGATGAAAAGCCAAAGAGAAGGACAATTGTACACCCAGACGAGTACAGAACGCTTTCCGGAATCTGGAAACAAACTGAGTCCCTCTATCAGACACTACAAACACCTGTGCAAGAGTTTTAGCATTGGGTAGACTAGGTAATGCAATAAAGTGTGCCATTTTACTAAAACGATCTACAACCACCAGAATCACAGTTTTCCCGAAGAATTTGGTAAATCCGTGATATAATCCATGGACAAATGGGTCCAAGGTCTGGGCAGGATAGTAAACAACCTGGGGGATACAAAACACGACAAGTGGAACACTTAACTTCAGAGGATAAAGGATGAACAGGACTTCAACACGAACCACACTCCAGCTCTTCCAAGATCAAATGAAGCTATCCCAAGCAAGGAGTGTGGACATACCAGCAACACAGAGACAAAGTGAAACCAAAAGAAGCTTTCAGATCACTAATGCGTAGATAATCTTTCAGACCTTCTGGGACCTGTCATAGATGTGACATCAGCAGACAGTAGGACACATGATAGAATTATATACATAGCTCAGCAGACAGTATCACACATGATAGAATTAGAAGACGAACTCCACGGCACTTCCAAAAAACGTGTGCATTTATTCACCAAATAGCAGCAACGTTTCAGTCCTCTCAATGGGAGCTTTATCAAGCAGTTGTCACTGCTTGAGAAAGGTCCCATTGAGAGGACTGAAACATAGCTGCTATTTGGTGAATAAATGCACACATTCTATACGTTATATGGTTGGTGGATCGCCTCTACAGCCGCTGGCACTCTTTCTTATATTTTTTTTTTACTGCTGTGCTGCCTAAAACCTTTGTCTTCTCACATGATATAATTAAATATATAGCTCAGCAGACAGTATCACACATGATAGGATTAAATGCAAAGCTCAGCAGATAGTATCACACAAGAAATAATTAGATACAAAGCTCAGCAGACAGTATTACACAAGATAGGATTAGATACATAGCTCAGCAGGCAGTATCACACATAATAGGATTATATACACAATTTAGCAGACAGTATCACACAGGATTAGATTAGATACGCAGCTCAGAAGACAGTGTCACACATGATAGGATTAGATACATAGCTCAGTAGGCAGTATCACACATGATAGGATTAGATACATAAATCTAATAGTACTGTAGGGGAAAGCTTGGGATTTAGTGATCACCAGTCAGTGTGGTTTACTATAAGTACAGTGACTGAGTCACACCACACAAAAACAAAAGTTTTCGATTTTAGAAAAACTGACTTTTCTAAAATTAGATTATCGGTATACAAGTCCCTATCAGATTGGAACAGTTTCAATGGAGTCCAGGAGAAATGGGACTACTTAAAAGTAGCACTATTGAAGGCAACAGAAAATTGCATTAGGCTTGTCAGTAAAAGTCAAAAAAAGATAAGAGACCACTGTGGTACTCAGCAGAAGTGGCCAAAATCATTAAAAACAAAGATATAGCATTTAGTAATTATAAAAAATAAATAAAATAAAAACGAGGATGACAGGCAAATTTATAAGATTAGGCAGAGAGATGCCAAACAAATTATAAGAGCTTCTAAAGCACAGGCAGAAGAGAAATTAGCCGTCAGTGAAAAAAGGCGATAAGACATTCTTCAGATACATAAATGAAAAAAGGAAACTAAAACAAGGAATTACCAAATTAAAAACAAAAGAAGGAAAGTATATGGAAGAAGATAAAGAACCAGCGGACTGCTTCAATGAATACTTCTGTTCAGTTTTTACAAAGGAAAATAAAGGAAAATGGACCTCAGTTAGGAAAGAAGACTAATGAATTGTTTGATGCATGTGTCTTTACAGAGGAAGAGGCTCTAAGTCAGCTGTCTAAAATTAATACAAATAAGTCACAGGGGACTGATGGGATACACCCAAAGCTATTAAAAGAGCTCTGTGGCGAACTAGCAAAACCATTAACAGATTTATTTAACCAATCACTGGTAACAGGAGTCGTCCAAGAAGATTGGAAATTGGCAAATGTTGTGCCCATTCACAAGAAAGGTAGTAGGGAGGAATCAGGCAACTATAGGCCAGTAAGCCTGACATCAATAGATTTAGGGGTCATTATTTCAGAAGGCTTAAAGGTAGGCAGACAATGTCAGAGTAGCAGGAAATGCTAGCAGAATGCTTGGGGAGAGGCATTACCATTAGAAAGAGGGAGGTGCTCATGCCGCTCTACAGAGCACTAGTGAGACCTCATTTGGAGTATCGTGCGCAGTACTGAGGACCATATCTCCAGAAGGATATTGATACTTTGGAGAGAGTTCAGAGAAGAGCTACTAAACTAGTACATGATTGCAGGATAAAACTTACCAGGAAAGATTGAAGGACCTTAACATGAAGAGCTTAGAAGAAAGACGAGACAGAGGGGATATGATAGAAACTTTTAAATACATAAAGGAAGGCAAAAAAAAACAAAAAAACTATGAGGTAGAAGTACATTTTTAAATTCCTTCCCGACTCCAATAAGGCAATCAGAATAACTCCCTGGATCAACAACTAGTCACTAGTAGCTATAGCCTATAATATTATTACATTACAGTAATACATCCAGGCCCATCTTAAACTCTTTTACTGAATTCACCATCACCACCTCCTCAGACTGAGAGTTCCATAGGATGTCCGCTCATCATAGTCACAGTCCTGGTGATACATAGATAATGGGGTAGATCACTGTACTGACCCCTAATATACTTATACATAATTATTAGATCTCCCCTTAGTCTTCTTTTTTCTAGAGTGAATAACCCTAGTTTTGTTAAACTCTCTGGGTATTGTAGTCCACCCATTCATTACTTTACTTGCCCTTCTCTGAACCCTCTCCAGCTCTGCTATGTCTGCCTTGTTCACAGGAGTCCAGAACTGTACACAATATTCCATTTGTGGTTTGACTAGTGATTTGTAAAGTGGTAGGACTATGTTCTCATCCAGGGCATCTATGCCCCTTTTGATGCAACCCATTATCTTATTGGCCGCTGCAGCAGCTGCCTGACACTGGTTTCTATAGCTTAGTTTACTGTTCACAAAAATTCCTAGGTCCTTTTCCATGTCAGTGTTACCCAGTGTTTTACCTATTAGCATGCACTGGTGACATATATTTTTTCTTCCCTTGTGCATAACCTTAAATTTATCAGTGTTAAACCTCATCTGCCACTTCTCTGTGCAAGCCTCCAATCTATCCAGCTCCCTCTGTAGCAGTATACTGTCCTCTTCAGTGTTAATTACTTTACACAGTTTAGTGTCTTCTGAAAAAAAAACATATTTTACTGTGCAAGCCTTCTACAAGGTCATTCATATATATATATATACAGTACAGACCAAAAGTTTGGACAAAACCTTCTCATTCAAAGAGTTTTCTTTATTTTCATGACTATGAAAATTGTAGATTCACACTGAAGGCCTCAAAACTATGAATTAACACATGTGGAATTATATACATAACAAAAAAGTGTGAAACAACAGAAAATATGTCATATTCTAGGTTCTTCAAGGTAGCCACCTTTTGCTTTGATTACTGCTTTGCACACTCTTGGCATTCTCTTGATGAGTTTCAAGAGGTAGTCACCTGAAATGGTTTTCACTTCACAGGTGTGCCCTGTCAGGTTTAATAAGTGGGATTTCTTGCCTTATAAATGGGGTTGGGACCATCAGTTGCGTTGTGGAGAAGTCAGGTGGATACACAGCTGATAGTCCTACTGAATAGACTGTTAGAATTTATATTATGGCAAGAAAAAAGCAGCTAAGTAAAGAAAAAAAGAGTGGCCATCATTACTTTAAGAAATGAAGGTCAGTCAGTCCGAAAAATTGGGAAAACTTTGAAAGTGTCCCCAAGTGCAATTACAAAAACCATCAAGCGCTACAAAGAAACTGGCTCACATGCGGACCGCCCCAGGAAATGAAGACCAAGAGTCACCTCTGCTGCGGAGGATAAGTTCATCCGAGTCACCAGCCTCAGAAATCGCAGGTTAACAGTAGCTCAGATTAGAGACCAGGTCATTGCCACACAGAGTTCTAGCAGCAGACATAGTTCTAGAACAAATGAGTCCAAATTTGAGATCTTTGGTTCCAACCACCGTGTCTTTGTGTGACGCAGAAAAGGTGAACGGATGGACTCTACATGCCTGGTTCCCACCGTGAAGCATGGAGGAGGAGGTGTGATGGTGTGGGGGTGCTTTGCTGGTGACACTGTTGGGGATTTATTCAAAATTGAAGGCATACTGAACCAGCATGGCTACCACAGCATCTTGCAGCTGCATGCTATTCCATCCGGTTTGCGTTTAGTTGGACCATCATTTTTTTTTAACAGGACAATGACCCCATACACACCTCCAGGCTGTGTAAGGGCTATTTGACCATGAAGGAGAGTGATGGGGTACTGCGCCAGATGACCTGGCCTCCACAGTCACCGGACCTGAACCCAATCGAGATGGTTTGGGGTGAGCTGGACCGCAGAGTGAAGGCAAAAGGGCCAACAAGTGCTAAGCATCTCTGGGAACTCCTTCAAGACTGTTGGAAGACCATTTCAGGTGACTACCTCTTGAAGCTCATCAAGAGAATGCCAAGAGTGTGCAAAGCAGTAATTAAAGCAAAAGGTGGCTACGTTGAAGAACCTAGAATATGACATATTTTCAGTTGTTTCACACTTTTTTGTTATGTATATAATTCCACATGTGTTAATTCATAGTTTTGATGCCTTCAGTGTGAATCTACAATTTCCATAGTCATGAAAATAAAGAAAACTCTTTGAATGAGAAGGTTTTGTCCAAACTTTTGGTCTGTACTGTACATAACAAATCAACTTGATCAGGACAGCAGCAGCAGGTAGAGCTAACTGTGTATTCTGAGGCCTACAACTCAGTTTGATATGGACAGCAGCAGGTAAAGCTAACGGTGTATTCTGAGGCCTACAAGTCAGCTTGATATGGACAGCAACAGCAGGTAAAGGTAGTGTATTATGAGGCATATACATAACAAATCAACTTGATCAGTACAACAGCAGCAGGTAAAGCTAGCAGTGTACTCTGAAGCCTACAAGTCTGCTTGATATGGACAGCAGCAGGTAAAGCTAACAGTGAATTTTGGGGCCTACGAGTCAGCTTGATATGGACAGCAGCAGCAGCAGCAGGTAAAGGTAGTGTTGTATTATGAGGCATATATATAACAAATCAACTTGATCAGGACAGCAGCAGCAGGTAAAGCTAATGGTGTATTCTGAGGCCTACAAGTCAGCTTGATATGGACAGCAGCAGCAGGTAAAGGTACTGTTATAATATGAGGCATATACATAACAAATCAACTTGATCAGGACAGCAGCAGCAGGTAGAGCCAACGGTGTATTCTGAGGCCTACAAGTCAGCTTGATATGGACAGCAGCAGGTAAAGCTAACGGTGTATTCTGAGTCCTTGTTATGGTTACCTGCACAATTGCTTGTAGAGGTTACTTGAAAAGGGGAAGCAGTCCAATGGTAGCAACACAGGAACAGAGGAGCACGGAAACGGAATGTATGAATCATCCCGATATGCAGGAATGGCGGTGGCTCAATGAACCCGATAAGGTCCACGTGGTAGATGAGTGCCGAAGAACGAGGAAGGCAAGAGAGTAGTCAGGCCTTCCGGTGTCGGTACACAGGATGGAAGGTACAAGGATTCAGGATGAGGCAGGAGAGTAGTAAATGGAGGCAGAGTTCGGTACACGAGATGGCAGGTACAAGGATTCAGGATGAGGCAGGAGAGTAGTCGATGGAGGCAGAGTTCGGTACAGGAGCAGGTTAGCAGACAAATATTGAGAGGCTGAAGCAAGACTTTGGCTGAGATATCTCAATAATCTGGCAAGGGAGGAAGTGACATGGTCTTCCTTAAAGAGGACCTTTCATCAGAATTAAACTTCTAAAGTAACTACACAGGCATGTAGAGCGGCGCCCAGGGACCCCCCTGCACTTACTGGTATACCTGGGGGCCGCTCCGTTCTCCGGTAATTGCCTCCGGTATCTTTACAGTTAGGCTCCACCCAGGGGAACCTGCCGGCGCCTCCTTCTCCCATGCTGCAGCGCTGGCCAATCACAGTGCTCAGCTCTCTCTCAGGCTATGAGCTGAGCGCTGTGATTGGCCAGCGCTGCAGCATTGGAGAATGAGCCGATGGCAGGTTCCCCTGGGTGGAGCCTAACTGTAAAGATACCGGAGGCAATTACCGGAGAATGGAGCGGCGCCCAGGTATACCAGTAAGTGCAGGGGGGTCCCTGGGCGCCGCTCTACACGCCTGTATAGTTAATTTAGAAGTTTAATTCTGATGAAAGGTCCTCTTTAAATAGGGAGTACACAGATCTGATTGGTCAAACCAAAAGCAGGAAATTCAGGTCAAGGAGGAGGTTCAAAAAAGTAACAGAAACTGTCCGGGAAGCTCTGTGGTCTAGTGAGCAAGGCTACAGCCTAGGACGCCGGATTCTCCCGCTTCAATCCCTGACAGGCCTACAAGTCAGCTTGATATGGACAGCAGCAGGTAAAGGTAGTGTTATATTATGAGGCATATACATAACAAATCAACTTGATCAGGACAGCAGCCGCAGGTATAGCTAACGGTGTATTCTGAGGCCTACAAGTCAGCTTGATATGGACAGCAGCAGCAGGTAAAGGTAACGGTGTATTCTGAGGCCTACAAGCCAGCTTGATATGGACAGCAGCAGTAGGTAAAAGTAACAGTGTAGTTTGAGGACTACATTAACAAATCAACTTTATCAGGACAGCTGACGGTGTTGTATAAACATAGCTACAAAGGACAAAACTAGCTTGACCTAGGTAGATATTAACGGTCGAGTATAAGACCTAAACATATCTCATCCTAACTCAGCAGGACAGGCAAAGATAATTTGCCATGATCAGGACAGACAGCAGCAGTATCATATTAACAGTGGATTATACGGCCTACACATAACTCTCAATGATCAGGATAATAGCAGCAGTCATTGGTAACGGTGGAGTATAATGACTACACAGAACTCTGAAGTATCCGGACAAGATCAGCAGGCAGTTTGTAAGTTAACGTTGTATTCTAAGGCCTACACAAAGTTTGGCATAACTAAGCAGGAACAGAGAGCGGCATGTTATGGCCGAAAAGTTTTGACACGAATGGGGCCGCGGAAGACTGATTAAATAACTATAAAATAATTCTACAAACCCCAACTACAGCTTGTTTATTCATTGCTTACAAAGACTGTTGTACCATAAAAAAAATGAAAAGTTCATAAATTTTTTCAAATTGAAAAGGCCAATATAACATTGTACAATATATCATATATCTTTAAAAAAAAATGCCCCGTAAGTTAGAAACCGTAAGTTAGAAAAAAATTGTTTAACGCACATTAACCTTTTTGTAAACACAATATGACCTTTCTAAAGTAGTATTGACCAAACCTAATATTCAGAAGTACAAATCTAAATTCCAAATGTGTAAAATAAAAAATAAAAATAGTTTATCAGCAAAATTTTTACTTAAAATAAAATGATACTTTTTTTTATTTTGATTCAACTAGCAATACTGTGAACAAATTCTCAACCTCAATAACACTATCTTGTATAGTAACATTGGCTTAAATTATCTTAGTGAAATTTTTAACAAATATGTTAAACATCAAATGTGTCTGAAAAATATAAGTATAAAAATAAATTTAAACAATTGATGAGTGGGCAAAGAACTAACTAGCATGAATCAGATATAGCGTCCCGCTTGGTAAACTGGGTATGCAATGAGTAGAATCACTCACAAAATGGTGACATGGCTTCAAGAATATTATACTGTTAGCAGTTTATACCGCAAGATTTAAATCTGGGTTTATATTACATTAGCATGTGAAAAAAATTATTATATAATTGTCAAGAAGTAAGATTAAATATAAATATCTATATATACACATGTGGCAATAACGATCCATTCCCAAAACCGGATTACTTCACGGATGAGTATAATACCAGTCACACCCAACCATGTAGAGAGGTCAACACGGAAGCCAGGCATCCTTTCCAGGACAACAGACAACCCATGTTAGAACCTAAGTCCGTATTAAAATAATAAAGAAAATAAAAACTTTTATTAGGTTTATCAATCAGTCCTGTACAATGTTAAGTGCACAAAACCTTTTGACAATGGAAGACATGTGGCCCCCACCTTGTTACAGTAAGAACCACAACAAGGCCGCCAAAAAGCCAAATTAAAGAAAAATTAAAACTTATAAAATGAAATAAAACAAAAAATTATTTTGGTGAATGAAGCGTAACACCGCATGAATGTATGTTACTAAAAAGTTTTATGAAATATATATAAAAATTAAATTCTTATATACAATATAAGATGAATAGTGCACATGCGCAAATATTAAACATGAACACCATTTTACAAGAAATATAATACTCAATACTTGTCATAATACAAGGGCTAATAAGTGGTCCATGCTGGTTGTCCTTAGCATGATCTGGACACAAAAATTCAACAGTTACTTTTTAATACTTTACTATATTTCAGACACATTACTTGGCAGCATTTGGCCAGACAGTAGCAGTTAAATAGTAATGTAACATTAAAAGGCATACAAATCAAAGGCCCAAACAATGAAGGATAATGACAGAAAGTACCATGTAAATGAAAAATCTGTAGTCTAAGGGCCACACATAGCTCAACTAAACTCTGCAGGATCAGGACAGACCAAAGCAGGTAAATGATAACACCAAAGTGAAAGGTCTACACCAAGCTCGCCTAACCCTGCAGGAAAGGCAGCATCATAATTTTATGTTAAAATTGTAGTATAAAAAGTAATCATAACTCTGCATGTTTAGGACAGACAGCTGCAGCATCAACAGGATGAAAGATGGAAAGGGTTGAGTATAATGCCTACACATAACTCGGCATAACTCAGAAGGACAGGCAGCATTATAATTTAAAGGTAACATTGTAGTATAAAGAGTAATCATAACTCAGCATGTTCAGGACAGACAGCTGCAGAATCAACAGGATTGAAGTTGGAAATGGTTTATTATAAGGTCTACACATAACTCGGCATAACTCAATAGGAAATGCATCATCAAAATTTAAAGTTAATGATATAGTGTAAGGACTAAACAAAACTCAGCATGATCAGCAAATTCAATAGCAGTATCAACAGGATGGAAGATGGAAACTGTCTAGTATAAGGCCTTAACATAGCTCTTAATAACTCATCAGGACAGGATGCAGCAGGTTTAAAGTGGGCAGCAGGAATGTGTACCCAGGAAAGGGCATCCAACAGAGCAGAGCAACACCATAAATAAAATAAGACATATCAGACAGAAGCAGGTTCTAAGTGGGCAGTGGAATGTGTACCCAGGAATGGGCCCCCACCAGACCATGGTAACACCATAAATAAAATAAGACATGTCAGACAGCAGCAGGTTCTAAGTGGGCAGCAGGAATGTGTACCCAGGAATGGGAACCCACCAGAACAGGGCAACACCATAAATAAAATAAGACATGTCAGACAGCAGCAGGTTCTAAGTGGGCAGCAGGAATGTGTTCCCAGGAATGGGCCCCCACCAGACCAGGGCAACACCATATCTAAACTACAAGACCTCTGAAAACAACAGCTTCATATTGGCCAGCAGGAATGTGTTCCCAGGAATGGACCCCCACCAGACCAGGGCAACAATGTAACTTAAAAAAATACACCTCTGACAGCAGCAGGTATTCAGTATGCTGAAGGAATGTGATGACATGCATAATAATTGAAATCTTTAGCATTTTAAATTGATTATTTATATCATTTTTACATTTTTCTACCACACCCAAAATTATTGATAAATTAAGTAGACACGCCGCATGGATCGGTAGTCTATATTTTTTTCTTTCAAGCATATTCAGTCATATTGATGTGATTATTGATGTATATATGTGTTTTTAATTAAAGCAGTTTTTTTAAATGTATTTGTTTTAATGTTTTTATATATTTTTATATTTATTTATTTCATTCATATAATTTAACATTAATTGATTGCTACCACACCAAAAATTATCGATAAATTAAGTAGACATGCCGCATGCATCGGTAGTCTACAATTTTTTCTTTCAAGCATATTGACTCAGTAGCAGAACACTGCGGCTATACAGCCAGCCTAACCGTGTGATGATTCCTACAAGCCAGAGGACACTACTAGTGGCGGTGTTTATCAGCGGCTATCTCATCCTCCTTTTGTCTGTGAGGAGTAATGGGTACCGCCGCTCTCCACACCCATACACGATCTTCACAGCACACACGCTGGGCTCCAGGCCCACGACAGGAGCTAACCGTCCTGTGCCTGTCTGAGCACAGAAGGCACTGATGAGCCAGCTGTCCTCGGCCAGTGTCTTGAAGTGTCTCCTGCTCATGCGCCGAGATTAGTTCACTTTCCCATCGTCAAAGACTCTTCTGCATTCCCCTGGCTGCTGTAGGTGTCCCAGGCGTTTGGCTCCAATGCGCATCCTGGATGATCGATTGCACGTCATGGTACAGAATAAGACTTTAAATGCAAGGCTTGTCTACAACCCGGGGGGGGGGGGGGGGGGGGGGTCAAACAGCCTGTGGCAGACTTCACAGTTAGGCCTCATGCACACGACAGTATTGCTTTTTCAGTGTTTTGCGGTCCGTTTTTTACGGATCCGTTGTTCCGTTTTTTGTTTCCGTTTTTCCGTTCTGTTTTTCCGTATGCCATATACAGTATACAGTAATGGGGCTGAGCATAACATTTTCAATAGATGGTTCAGCAAAAACGGAACAGATACGGAGGACATATGGATGCATTTCCGTATGTGTTCCGTTTTTTTTGCGGACCCATTGACTTGAATGGAGCCAAGCACCGTGATTTGCGGACAAGAATAGGACATGTTCTATCTTTTCACGGCACGGAAATACTGAAATACTGAAACGGAATGCACACTGAGACACTTCAGTATTTTTTGCTGAACCATTGAAATGAATGGTTCAGTATATGTTCCGTATACTGAGCTAAAAAAACGTCCAGTATACTGAACGTAAAATACTGTCGTGTGCATGAGCCCTTAAGGGGATGACAGGCAAAGTGGAGCACCTTCTCTGTCATTCAGCAGAGTGCATTTTGGAGTCAAAGGCACTATGTTTAATGGAGTAAAATAGAACCACAGTTAAACTTTCACAGCATTACGAATGCAGCTGGGCATGATTTTTACTTTGAATTTAAATTATTATTCCTTTCAGTTCAAGAAAAACATATATTAATTTGGTCCTCTACAATGATGATGTCTCAAAGGGGAGAAAATTTGAAGGCTTCCATGGAGAGATGGGTTAGATAGATATATTATAGCAGGACAGACCACCTGCATATCTCTATCTACCCCATCTCTCCCGGGAAGCTCTGCATCATTCTCCTCCTCCATACATCAAAATTGTATAGGACCTGATTAATGTATGTTTATCTTGAACTTAAAGGAATAATAATTTATATTAAAAGTAAAAAAAAAATATGCACAGCTTTATTCGTAATGTGGGGAAAGTTTAGCAGCAGTTGAACGTTACTCTATTAAACATTTTTCCTTCGCATGACACTCAAAAATGCACTCTGCTGAATGACAGAGAAAGTGCTCCACTTTCCCTGTCATCCCCTTAAGGCCTCTTTCCCACGGGCTTGTGCGCCCCCTGGTCATGCTGTGGCCCGCAAAATGTGGTCCGCAGTACACGAGCTCAGTACGTGGGGGAGCCACAGCGGATCGCGGACCCATTCACTTGAATCGGTACGCGATCCGGCCGTTACGCAAAAAGATAGGAAATTCTCTATCTTTTTGAGGAATAGAAGTACGGGACGAAACACCACGGAAGCACTCCGTAGTGCTTCCGTAGGGTTCCGTTCTGTGGTTCCGTTCCGCATCTCCTGATTTGCGTACCCATGGAAGTGAATGGGTCCGCATCTGTGATTCGGAATGCCCAGGGAACGGCAGCCGTGTATTGCGGTTCCGCAAATGCGGTCCGCAATACGGCAACGGGGCACACACGCCAGTGGTAAACAGGCCTAACTGTGAAGTCTGCCACGGGCTGTTTGACTCTCCCCTGCCCCCGGGTTGTAGACAAGCCTCGCATTTAAAGTCTTATTCTGCACCATAACGTCCAATCATTCATCCAGGATGCGCATTAGAGCCAAACGCCTAGGACACGGCCAGCACCCGGGGAACGCAGCTGAGTCTTCGATGATGGGAAGGTGAACTAATCCCGGTGCATGAGCAGGTGACACTTCAAGACCCTGGCCGAGACAAGCTGGCTCATCAGTGCCTTCTGTGCTCAGACGGGCACAGGACAGATAGGTCCTGTCGTGGGCCTGGAGCCCAGGGTGTGTGCAGTGAAGATCGTGTATGGGTGGGGAATGACGCAGACACTGACAATACAACAACTAAACTGTAAAAAACGAACACTAAAACTATTTTTTTTTTACTAACAAAGGACGCAGACAATAACCTAATAACCAGTAAAAAAAACTAACACTAAAACTAATAAACTTGTTTTCCTTTTTTTTATTTAACAAACAGAAGACGCAAACAATAATGCAGATACTATAACAACTAAACAGTAAAAGACTAACACTAAATGTTTTGTTTTTTCTTTCTTTTTTCTTTTTAAATAACAGAAGACATAGACAAAAACGCAGACACGACACCAACTAAACAGTAATAAACTAAAACAAATTTTTATATATTTTTTTATTACACAGACACTAAACTAGAAAACTCAAACACACCGAAAGCCTACACTATACCCCACACTAGAAACTATCAGCTAACTATTCCCTAACCTATACTATTTCACACTAAATAAATGAATATATTTCACCTAACTATACCCTAGACTACACCCTGCACTAGAAACTATCAGCTAACTATTCCCTAACCTATACTATTTCACACTAAATAAATGAATATATTTCAGCTAACTAACATTATACCCTAAACTTTAACCTATCAGCTACACTAACCTACCCTATCTAAGACTATCAGATTCACTTCAATAATACATTCGATTTAGAATTTGCTTTAAAAAAAAAGCACAGCACTGCACAGTTTTCAGCTCCTCTCTCAATCAACACCACAGGAAACTGCACAAAATGGCTGCCGTGAAAAAAATCTTATATAGTAAGGGGTGGGTAACTTTCTTATTGGTTGCTAGGGATGTTGCTAACCTGTTTGACTCCTTCTCATTGGCCCACAAGCTAAAATAAGGGAGGGATTAGTGTCCTCAGGAAGTGCCAATATTCGCAGCTGCGCAAATAAATTTGAATTACGAAGATTCGCGCCTCAATCACTTACCCGGCGATGTAAGTAAGACTGGAGCTTTTGGACTTTTGGGACACAATCAAGAAAGAGTGGGGCATGATGAGATTACTTTACACAGCACAGATCATTGTAATCTGTACAGTGGAAACAAAAAAAATCTATAAAAAATATTCATAAAGCGAATATTTCAAAATTCTACATATTCGCATATATGGTGCAATATAAATGCTAAGTTCTTTGCCTCTCTCTCCAAGGATAAGTGCAGATATTCGCAGCAGTGCAAATAAATTTGCATTACGAAGATTCGCACTTCAATCGCTCGTCAATGTAAGTAAAATTGGAGCCTTTGGACTTTTTGGACACAATCAAGAAACAGTGGGGGATGATGCCATTACTTTACACAGTACAGATTATTGTAATGTGTACTGTGGAAAAAAATAACAAGAAACAAATATTCGTAAAATGAATATTTCGAAATTCTACATATTCGCCAATATGGTGCTATATGAATGCTAAGCTCTTTGCCTCTCTCTTCAGGTATAAGTGCTGTTATTCGCAGCAGCGCAAATAAATTAGCATTACGAAGATTCGCTCTTCAATCACTTACTTGGCAATGTAATTAAAATTGGAGCCTTTGGACTGTTTGGACACAATTAATGATGACATTACTTTACACAGTACAGATCATTGCAATGTTCCAAAAAAAAAATATAATATTTGAAAAATGAAGCTAAGCTCTTTGCCTCTCTCTTCAGGGATAAGAGACGATATTCGCAGCAGCGCAAATAAATTTACTGTCACGGATTGTGTTACAGAAAACTAGAAGACACAAATGATCCGACTGACTTGATCCAAAGCTAAGGAACAAAAGGGTAAGCCCTGTAACAGCCCTAGCTCTCTCCTTTACTGCTCAGCCTATGCAAAAATCTCAATGGTAGAAAATTGCATACCCTCGTTCCTCGACTGTATGACACCTGAACACCCTATAATAGTGAGGGGACACGACCACCGGCTCCCTACACTTAATACGGAGGAAGTCAGGGTCACCTAGGATCAAGCCCACAGGAAAACAGAAATAAAGAAACAGACTTATCTTGTGGATGCAGCAGTAACAGCTTCTAGCATCAGCACACTCCAGGAAGTTGTATAAACCGCAAGGTAAGGCAGTATGGGGAGGAGATATATAGGGAGGCAATCACTGCTAATAGATGACAGCTGGGAGAGGGAGGAGAGATGTCAAAACGAAAGCAAAACAAAAGAAGATCATGCAGAAGGTACTGAAGAATGTCTAACAGAACTTCTCAAAGATTCTGGTGGTGACATTTGCATTACGAAAATTTGCGCTTCAATCACTTACTCGTCAATGTAAGTAAGATTGGAGCCTTTGGACTTTTTAGACACAATCAATTATATGTGTACTGTGAATTTGTGTAAAAAAAAAAAAAAACTATTCGTTTTTACGACTATATATATATATCGAAATATATTCGAAATATTCGCAAAATCGCGAAGTGCTGATATTCGCGATAAAAATGTACTTTTCCAAGATTCGTGCTAAACACTAGTATACACATCCCTTGCTACCAGGAGGGGATCTTGAGGGGGTCAAAGCTCTCTAGGACGTACCGTTGATGAGATATTCCCAAAAAACAACCTGCATTAGCCAATACAAGCCTGCAAGTCTTTCTCTTCATATCCCAATTGCCATACACACGGTCGCATGTCCCTTATCAGCCAATAGAAGCTCGCAGGCCCTTAGTCTGCACACACACACACACACACAGTTTTACTCCAGGTTTCCATAACGACCCGGCAATTTTTCTTCACTGCTGTAGGTCAGCTTTAGGTTAGGCGCGGGCTACACATTGACATGTGTTGCAAGCCATATAGGGAACAACTACACTGCTACATGTGTCGCACGACAATTTTTATAATAGTCTATGGTGTTGCAGTGCGACATGTGACATGCAGTGAATGCGACGCGACAGTCGCAGAAAAATCCATCTTGGATGCAGTTTTTGCGACTGTTGTGTCGCAGTCGCAGCATGTTACATGTCGCAGTGCGACACCATAGTCTCTCATTATAAAAATTGTTGAGACAAAATATTGCGTGACACGTCGTCTTGTAGCCCTAGCATTAAAGGGGCAGGGCGCTCTGGAGGTCACTGTTAAAGGGGAGGGCACTGTGTAGGTCACTGTTAAAGGGGCGGACACTGGAGGTCACTGTTAAGGGGACAGGGGCCACTATTAAAGGGGTAAATGCTGTAGAGGTCTCTGTTAAGGCAGCAGGGTACTGTGAGGTCACTGTTAAAGGGAGTAGGGTACTGTGGAGGTCACTGTTAAGGGGGTGGGCCCTTGAGGGGGTCACTTTCAAGGGAGTGGGGTGCTGTGAAACTCACTGTAAAAGGGGCAGGCTGCTGTGAAGGTCAAAGATAAGGGGATGGGCTGCTGTGGAGGTCCCATTTTAAAGTGGCGGGGCACTGTGGGGCGGTCAGTGTTAAGGGGTGGGGGACTGTGGAGTTCACTGTTAAAGGGGCAGGGTGTTGTAGAGGTCACTGTTATGGGAGATACTGTCAATTAAATGAAATAGATGAAATATACCCATGCAAAGTCGGGTCCTTCTGCTACTTATTAATAATTAGAGGTTAGTGATTCAATTCTCAAGCAATTACAAAGCTTTTGTGATTCAATTTTGAATTTTTCCACATTACAGATCAGGGGACAACGTAGCACAGGGGTCAGAAACCTTTGGCACTCCAGCTGGTGTGACACTACAATTTCCAACATGCTCTGCTCATTTCTTTAAGAGTTCTTAGAAGAGCAGAGCAAGTATGCATACTGGAAGTTGTAGTTTTGTAGTGCCCTAGAGTAGGGGTACTGAGAAGTCTGTACATTTGTTGACATTTTCACGCGTTTCCTTTATGCAAAGTTATAAACTTCTTACATTATTACACTTGAAATGGTTAACTTATACTGTTTATTACTGTGTTACTGCATTTTATATGTATGTTGTCATTTGCACTGTATTTGCAAGGCTCTGTGGCAAGGGTTGATGAACACTAAGAGACTGTTAGGACATTGAATGAGAAGCTGGTACTTTTCCACAGCTGCCATAGAGATGAAAGAAGACCATGTTTTGGAGGGAAAAACAGACATTGTTTACCACCAGAGAGCCTAGAGAACCTGACCTTTTGAATGTCTGGTTTTAGCTATGTTGTTACAGTATATCTGAAAAAACTGCTGTGTCGTTGCCATTGAGCATCATTGAAGCTCTAATGCAAGTCTATGAGAGATGGAAAGTTTTACAATGTAACAGTTTGTGCTGAGCTTCTCCACTCCACCCCTCCCACTAGAAGACTTTAGTTTAGCTAAAACTATATAAAGAGAGCAGTCAGAGCCCCTAGTTTTCTGCAGTTAGGGACCAATGCTCGGAGGGGAGACTCATGTCAGACTGCATGAGTGACCAGATGAAGACTCTGAGATGGTGACACTAAGCCACAGACCATGCGTTGCCAGCTAGACTATTGAGCTACAGACCATGGTCCCTTGACCAGGATTCCAGCCTTCTGAGAGAGAGAGGGACAGCTAGCTCCGGCCTTTCCTCAGCACCCTTCTTCTGCAAGGGAGGAGACTGGAGAAGCCAGCCCTACACCTTGCCTGAATTGTTTTGCACCTGAATCCCTCCAGTAAAGAAGCACCCTGGTTTATAGCAGACCCTGGCTCTCTGGACTAATTTTCCATTGGGGTGCACAATGCCTTACCATCCCTTCCGGAGAGCAGCAACACATGGTGACAACTCAATAGTGCCCAGGGGACTCAGGGTAGCGTTGGGGCTGCCCCAAACCTGGCCACTCCAGTTTCACAACCGCTGGAGTGCCAGTGGTTGCCTACCCCTGGCATAGCAGCACAGAAAATATGAAGAACAATCACATGACTCTGTGTGGGAACCTGGCAGGTGGGCTTGCCTATAATGCCTCTCTGTCCTCCTCAATCAGGAGGGATAACATAGACATGTGTCATAGGTACTATGGGGAAGATTTATCAAGACAAGCGTATGCAGTGCGGGTCTTGATATTCCCTGCACTGCTGGAGGATGCACCTAATATATGGCGAGGTGCAGGCCTCATAATAAATTTGACACATCCTCTGGCAGTCCACACACCTTATCTGAAGTCTATGGCAGCTCAAAGCTGCCATAGATTTCTAATTTCATTCTTGCCACCCACTCTGCTCTGTTTCTCTGTCCACCTCTCTGAGGTAGACTCATATGCTCAGTTAAACCCTTCAAATGCCTCCTGAGCTGTGATAGGGTGAAAGCTGCAGCATAAAGTACATACCCCTAAGCTGCAGCAGAAAGGATATGCCTGATTGATATAAATTTAGCAGAGCATTTGAAAAATGAATAGAGAGATCTCTGGATCCATATGAGGTACAGGGCTGGTTCTAGTTTGTAATAAATAGATTGTCATGTACTATATGATGTCTGATATTCATTTTTACATTAGTCATAGAATAACCACTTTAGAGTAATAAGTGTACCAAACATGACAGAATAAATTTTCTAGTCACAGTCACCGTGTCTATATTGGTCTGGACTCTCTCCAACTGCACATTTATTTCTAAAAAACTGTTTCAAGGTTTCTTAAATTAATGTGCACCAAACCTGACTGGACATATTTTCCAGCCTCACAGTCACAATATATGTGTTGTGGTGGACTCTGTCTAATTGCACATTTTGTTTTAAAAGTTATTACATTAATCACAGTTCTGTTCTGTGTGACTTCTAATTGTTTTCAAACTTTAAAATAAAGTTTCTGGTAAAAGACAGAGTGGTATGGACAGGGCAAATGAAAAACCCATGCTACATCATCTGCAAGTGAGAATGTGGGTGGTTGTAGTGCATGCAGCAGCAGCACAGTTGACACCATCTGTCTGTCCAGTAGAAGCAGGCCACAGATCTGGATTATGAATGTTTGGTGACACTAGAAGAGGAGCGTGATGGTGGTATTGGCTAGGAAATCCACTTGTTGCTAAAGGTGCAGTTGCCACCGTACCACTTAGTGGATTCCACTGCCTTTAGGCAACTTAAAAGGATACCTATCCACCATCATTTTCAAAGAAAGTCGTAGCTAACTTGTACTCTCATGTGGCGGAAAATGTAGACCACTACTTGGAATTATTGCCATGCAGCAAGATGCACACCATCATCGAAACATGGAGCAGCTATGGACAGTAGATGTCTTTCATGGTCCACTGGGTCATTGGTTCGCATGGCAGTGGTGATGATGCACCACCACAACAAGGCCAGGTGCTACCAACACATCCACGGTTGTACAGGTCTGTTTCCGACACCAGGCACCAGTCCACCTCGGGCTCAATGGACATCTTCCCATCTCAAACACAAACAAGGCAGACCATTGCTTCCACTCCCCCTCCTTTCTTTCCTATGTGTAAACTAAAGTACTGCCATGCTGTCTTACACCTGATGAGGCTCATCAGGTGTAAGACAGCATGGCAGTACTTTAGTTTACACATAGGAAAGAAAGGAGGGGGAGTGGAAGCAATGAGAGAATTCACAAATCAGGTCAGTTGCTGTTCTGCATCAAACAGCAAATTTCCCACTGGATGTCTCTCTGTCAAGTACAACTGGGCAACGTAGTCAGTGACAATGGCAAGAACATTATGGCTGCACAGCAGTTAGGGAACATAATAGTTGATCCCTGCATGGCACACATCACAAGTTTGGTGGGGCTAGATTAACCCCTTCAGTCCCAGGCCACTTTTCGCAAATCTGCCAGGTGTCACTTTGTGTGGTAATAACTTTGAAACGCTTTTACTTATCCAAGCCATTCTGAGACTGTTTTCTCGTGATACATTGTACTTCATGAGAGTGGTAAAACCCAAAATTTTTAAAAATTTTCAATTTTCTAAATTTGAATTTCTCAACTTTTAAGACAGACAGTAATACCACATAAAATGATAATCAATCAACATTCCCCATATGTCTGTTTTATGTTGGCATCATTTTGGAAATGTCATTTTAGTTTAGAAGCCATTTTCCAAATTTTCAACAAAATTTCCCCAAACCATTTTTTTAAGCACTAATTCAGTGATAAGATTTTAGAAACTACACTCCTCAAATGATTCAAAACTGATGTTCCACGAGAATTAAAGGAAAATGAAGGTGAAATTTCAAAATATTACTTTTTGGGTAGATTTTTTTACATTTTTTCTTTCAACACAGTAAGGGATAACAGCAAAATAAACCTCAATATACATTACTCTGATTCAAGATTTTAAAGAAATACCCCATATGTGGCAGTAAAGTGCTCTATGGGCATGTGGCAGTGGTCAGAAAGAAAGGACCGCCATATGGATTTTGGAGACAGATTTTGCTAAAATGGTTTCGAAATGGTTGACTGGTTGGCTGCACTGTATTATGTGATCCCTTGATCCCAGGCTTCTTACTTTTACTTTGTAACATATACAGCAGCCATTTTACAAAAAAGTTATTTGTTACCACGGAGCACAAGGAAATTTGGATTCGTGGTACATCAAATTTTTCCTGAAATTCAGATCGAATTCCGCTTCATTAACTTTGATTTGCTCATCACGGTGCCACCCTGCTGCTGTCTCTTGGGCCTGCTGGCAATGTCAAAAGTGCAGAAGCAGAGGGTGATGTCAATGCAAAATTTTGACAGTAAAACATTACCCACCGCTGAAAAGGAAATGAAATACAAATAAAAAACAAACAAAATTAAAAGATAAAAAGAAAAGAGATGAAAGATAATGAGCGCCACTCCGTTGATAAATGCAATTATTGTAGATTGGCAATAGTACAATTAAATTGAGTGTGACCTTAGCGGTCATGAGATACCATTAGAACAAAGATCAATAGTGACTATGTTATAACACTCGATTGCACTAGCGAGGGGATGTTAAAAATATTAATATTAAATGGACCGTATGATATACATAAGATAAGATACAAATTGGTAAATAATAAAATATAAAGGTTAATCATGCACTCACTTCACTGAGGGGGTGGTCATCAGGAGGTCAATCACTTTATTCAGGAGGTCAATCACTTTATTCAGCAAAAATGTATAGCTCAACGCGTTTCGGGGACATAGGTTCCCCTTCCTCAGGAGCAAATGTAGAATATTCAACTTCCAAGTACATACATTTTAGAAGTGGCACTGCTAGTTTATAGACACCAACCGCTGGATTTATGGCGCTATTTAATTATTTAATGATATACTACAAAGAAAAGATTCTTGCGTTCCAGTGTGGAACTTATTAGACGTCATTTCCGGTTCCGTTTTTAAGTGGCGCGAAAAAACGCTATTTTCCATTGATTTGAACATGTTCAAATCAATGGAAAATAGCGTTTTTTCGCGCCACTTAAAAACGGAACCGGAAATGACGTCTAATGAGTTCCACACTGGAACGCAAGAATCTTTTCTTTGTAGTATATCATTAAATAATTAAATAGCGCCATAGATCCAGCGGTTGGTGTCTATAAACTAGCAGTGCCACTTCTAAAATAGTAGTCGAAGATAGCTGTATTGGCTTTAAAGTATTACACATGGTCTCGATACGTCACTTCCGGTTATCGGTGGAACATATAAGCTCTCACCCGTCACTTCCGGTTATCCGTGGAACGCATAAGCGCTCACCCGGACCGGAAGTGGGAGGCCGGAGAGTATGCCCAGCTGACTGTGGAGCGCAGCACTGCCTGTCAACCACCGGACCTGTCAGAATGGTATTAGCAGGTCTAACCCATCAAGAATGAAGGGAGAATGGGGTCATGGCAACAGATTATTAGACTAAAATATATAATGCACCGTTGAGGGGGAATCAATGGAGAGACTCAAATAGTCATAATATACTCTCACCACAATTTTTTAGATGTCTGCCATAGAAAAAATTTAATGAAAATAAAAATAAAAAACAAATCCAATTACATAATCACAGATCAGATTGCACAGTATAAAAAATACAAACATATATAAATGTGGACACATATAGAAAAATACATACATGCATTAAAGAACCCATATATATAGAAGAACATGGAGTGCTGCCTCTTTGAGATATCTATAGAAGAACATATATAAAATATAATATAGTGTAATATATCATATAATATATTTGAAAAAATTATAAAAAGAAAATTATATAAAAAATGGAAAATAAAATATATCTAAAAATATAAAATAAAAATATATAAATAATAATAATAATGAATAAAAAATGAAAAATAAATAAATATTAATAGAGAATAATATATGTAGGAGCATAATGGATATAAATGCAGCAGAAATGCGATCGGACAGATTTGTGGAAGAGGTTTGGGGGCAAGAATATCCCCATGTTTAAAACTATATTTGCAATTCTGTTATAAAGGAAATCTTATGTATATACTCATATATACACATGCATCTATATACACACATTAATGCTCAAACATTTTAGTTAGTGCTATTGTAGTTCGCCAAAGGTAAAAAGAGCCACTCTACGCACCTTAAAAAAAAAATATATAAATAGATGAATGAATATACATACATTAAAAATTATGTGTTTCTACTCAGGTCACAACCGGTCTTTATTTGCATATTTCTCTTAGAGCTTTTAATAATTAACATACTCTAACGATTCATTAAGGCCAAACGGGACTAGGGTATTGAGTTTGTAGAGCCAAAACATTTATTTGCGGCATAGAATCTGGTATGAGTGGGGCACCCACTCCAGGGGAGTCACTCTGGGGGAACTAGGGTCCCCATCATGATGTGTAAAAAAATGGTGGGAGACACTATGGGTGGTGATTTTTCTGTTTATATTTGACCTTGGGATGTATTGTTTGAAGCCAAGGCGCCCGGTAAAATGTATAAGGGACTCGTCTACGCAGATGTTTTGCTCAGGGGTATACAAATCTGCAAATTTCTGGTTGAAGTGGTCTATGAGGGGCCGAATTTTGTGGAGCCGATCAAAAGCTGGGTGGCCTCTGGGACGAGAGGTGCTATTGTCACTAAAGTGCAGGAAACGCAGGATGGCCTTAAATCGTGCCCTGGACATGGCATGTGATGAATTGGGTTCGTGGACCAATATGACCGCAATTCATGCTTTTTGGTTAGACCCATGTTGAGGAGAAGGCCCAGAAATTTTTTTAATTTGGAAACTTGGACTGGTTTCCACCGGAAAAGCTGGGCATAAAAGCTTCCCGGGTTGGCGGATATAAATTGAGTGGCATACCGGTTTGTTTCTGCCATGACTATGTCCAAGAGCTCCGCAGTCAAGAACAGCTCCAAAAATCCCAGGGCAGATCTGAGCTGTCTCAACCTGAACTCCAGACTAGGCGGTGAAAGGGGGAACTAATGGTGCGGCTGAAGTTGGGGACTGCCAGTCAGGATTTGCCAGCACCTCAGGGACTCCAGGGGGTCTTCGGGCCTCTCTGTGCGGTGGCTGTGATGAAACCGCCCTAAATTAGGGCATTTAAGATACACTCTGGTTTTCCAAATCAATATACCCCCCAGGGGTTAATATCCACGCGTGGCTGAGAGACTGAACACTGACACAGAAGTTGGTCAAAGCAATCTCTAACTTTTATTACATAGGGTAAGCGTATATACATCTTCAGAAGAGGGCAGTCCTCACTGAGGCTTAAAACATTGTTTCATTGGTCAAAAAGGAAGAAGAGATAAGAGAGAGGAGATAATACACCTGCATCTGCGCACTGGGCCCTACTTTGGAATGTGAACTAATGTAAACATCTGGTTACCATCGCCATTTTGTAATGGAGTTTTTTCTAACAAGAATATATATATATATATATATATATAGATGAAGAAAGTCCAGTGGGAGCACCACCAGAGTACGGGTGCAAAGTCCAACACAGGGCAGTGGCAAACCCCAAAAATGTATAAAGCGAAGAAGTAGGACTGCACTCCAAAATGTGGTAAAATAGCAGTGATTTATTCACCCATGATATGGCAAGTCTTGCGACGTTTCAAGAGCCTTCCTTTTTTGAGGAAGGCTCTTGTGAGCCGAAACGTCGCAAGACTTGCCATATCATGGGTGAATAAATCACTGCTATTTTACCACATTTTGGAGTGCAGTCCTACTTCTTCGCTTTATATATATATATATATATATATACATACATACATACATACACAGTGGGATGCAAAAGTTTGGGCAACCTTGTTAATCGTCATGATTTTCCTGTATAAATCGTTGGTTGTTACGATAAAAAAATCTCAGTTAAATATATCATATAGGAGACACACACAGTGATATTTGAGAAGTGAAATGAAGTTTATTGGATTTACAGAAAGTGTTTTAAATCAATATTTAGTAGATCCTCCTTTTACAGAAATTACAGCCTCTAAACGCTTCCTGTAGGTTCCAATGAGAGTTTGGAATCTGGTTGAAGGTATTTTGGACCATTCCTCTTTACAAAAAATCTTTACTTCATTCAGGTTTGATGGCTTCCGAGCATGGACAGCTCTCTTTAAGTCACACCACAGATTTTCAATTATATTCAGGTCTGGGGACTGAGATGGCCATTCCAGAACGTTGTACTTGTTCCTCTGCATAAATGCCTTAGTGGATTTTGAGCACTGTTTAGGGTTGTTGTCTTGTTGAAAGATCCAGCCCCGGCGCAGCTTCAGCTTTGTCACTGATTCCTGGACATTGGTCTCCAGAATCTGCTGATACTGCGTGGAATCCATACGTCCCTCAACTTTGACAAGATTCCCAGTCCCTGCACTGGCCACACAGCCCCACAGCATGATGGAACCACCACCATATATTACTGTAGGTAGCGTTTTTTGTTTTTTTTGGGATGCTGTGTTCTTTTTCCTCCATGCATAACGCCCCTTGTTATGGCCAAATAACTCAATTTTAGTTTCATCAGTCCACAGCACCTTATTCCAAAATGAAGCTGGCTTGTCCAAATGTGCTTTAGCCCACCTCCCGCATTTCCTTGTGTAAAGTGCGCCGAATGGTTGAACCATGCACAGTGACTCCATCTGCAGCAAGATGATGTTGTAGGTCTTTGGTGCTGGTCTGTGGGTTGACTTTGACTGTTCTCACCATTCGTCACTTCTGTCTATCCGAGATTTTTCTTGGTCTGCCACTTCGAGCCTTAACTTGAACTGAGCCTGTGGTCTTCCATTTACTCAATATGTTCCTAACTGTGGAAACAGACAGCTGAAATCTGAGACAGCTTTCTGTATCCTTCCCCTAAACCATGATGGTGAACAATATTTGTCTTCAGGTCATTTTAGAGTTGTTATGAGACCCCCATGTTGCTACTCTTCAGAGAAAATTAAAAGAGGAGGGAAACTTACAATTGACCCCCTTAAATACTCTTTCTCATAATTGGATTCACTTGTGTATGTAGGTCAGGGGTCACTGAGCTTACCAAGCCAATTTGAGTTCCAATAATTAGTTCTAAAGGTTTTGGAATCAATAAAATGACAACAATGCCCAAATTTATGCACCTGCCTAATTTTGTTTAAACAATTATAGCACACTTTCTGTAAATCCAATAAACTTCATTTCACTTCTCAAATTTCACTGTGTCTCCTATATGATATATTTAACTGACATTTTTTTATCGTAACAACCAACGATTTATACAGGAAAATCATGACGATTAACAAGGTTGCCCAAACTTTCGCATCCCACTGTGTGTGTATATATATATATATATATATATATATATATATATATATAAAAATAATATGGGAAGTGAAGTTTAATTTTCCACAATCTCCAAAGGGGTGCTTCTCTCACTGCATTTCTGGGAAACATTAGAAAAAAAAGTTTGGTTTTTAGAGAGGTGAAAAAATATAAATTGACATAAATTTTCCGAGTGTCATGTTGTGAAAGAGGGAATACAGGTACCAGACTTTAAGTTCAAATATAGCTGTACTGTGAATATATTGTTAGCTACATTGCCAGCTATTTGTGAGGCTACTTTCACACTAGTCAGGCTGTTCCGGCGGGTAAACAGCCTACCGGATCCGTGCACATATGCCGCCGGAGGTCCACTCTGGTCCCTTTGTCTATAATAGGGCTGGGCGGAGTTCTGGCGGCAGCATGCCAAACATGCCGAGAGGCGGAATAAAACTCTGGCCCACCCCCATTATAGTCGATTGGGGCGAGTCTATTTTCGGCTGCGGCTACAGACCTATTCACTTGAACGACCACAATCTGCACAATACAATGAATGATATGACACATTCAACCCCTTTTGGAGCGGAGGCACGGACCACATATTACATGCATACGAGGAGTGCACAGGGTCAGTACTCCTGTATTGCGGACCCACCATTTGCAGTCCACAGTACAGGCACAGAACCATAATGTTCGTCTCCATGAGGTCTAGTTTTTCCTGCATTAAGTCCAGGGGTTAAAAAACAGCAGACACATGGTGTGTCCATGGTATGCACAGGAGTGTATGAACTACATTGACAATGCGTGCCACACCTGGACAAGACCAGCCCACAGGGGTATGGGGACGGCCACTCTAAACGCAAATATTTCCTGTATACCACAGTCTAATACATTTTATCTAGCAACATGTTGTAGCACTTTTTCAAACTTTCTAGCAACTTTCACTCGCTTTTTTAGTGTACTCCCTGGTGCAGAAACTTGCTGCAGAGTGCAAGCCTACACAAATCCTTCTAAAGATAGCCGCTGGGAGGGTCAGATGACGGTCACATGATCTTTTTCTCTTCATTAGAGAACTTTTGCATACAGAAGACAACTTGAATTGAGCATGCTCAGAAGAAAAAACGGAACATAAAAACATATTGTATAACAGATCACATAAAAAACAATCTGTTAGAAACCCTCACTCATTGACTTCACTGTAAAAAAAAAAAATAAAGCATCCGTTATCAATCTGTTATTTTAGACAGGAACAAAATAAAGGAAAGCCTAACGGTGATGTGAACAAGCCCTTAGACATATTGACATGGCTTATGAGGGACATCCACTCTCTAGGCATTTTAAATAAATACTATGTAATGGATAGAGGATGAGGATAGAAGGTAAAAAAAAAAAAATAAATAGGCTACAGAAAAGTATTCCAGGGTTGATTTATAACTATAAGGGATTTTTAGATTTGGATACTCTTCTTCCAAAGGGGCTCAATAGTAAAGTAGAGCTCTTTGGTTTTAATTAAAGAATGCATAGAGTACAGTTTTGTGCATATAGGGGAAACTAATATTTTATTTCCATTATTTTATTTTTATTTTCCAGTATTCAATTATTTTTTTTACTATTATGGGTCACATCAAAATCATATCGACAAATTAAATAAAAACCATTACTCAATTTGTCAATATTAGTTTTTTCTTTTATATAGTCACTACAATTTTTTTTTATTTAAGATATGCATTTTATTGTTTCATAAATGTTATTTTTGCTTAGTATCACCATGGTAATTACGTGTTTTTTTTATTTGCTATGATTAGTGTTAAGCGAATAAAAGTTGACGAAGTGGAATTCGATGCGAATTTCAGGAAATATTCAATTCGTCACAAAGTCGAATTTCCTTGTGCTTCATGCAGACAGCCAGTCAGCAGATAGCCAGCCCCTGTGATGTCGCAGTCCTATAAAAAGCCTCATCCTGCCTGGTCTCTGCCTTTTTACAGTTAACTTAGTGCAGGGTGAGACATTACAGGCACTAGGGACAGTGATTAGGAAAGATTTTGGGGGTCATTTACTAAGATGAAATACGCCTAAATTAGGCGTATTTCAAGCGCAGATTGAGACGCAAAGGTTAGTTGCACCGCTATCTGTGACTTTGCGCTGCTCACCCCAGGTCTAAAATAATGGGCATGGCATGGGCGGGGAAAAGGATGGGCCGGCATGGTCTAAATGTAAGACAGCTCGGAAGTAGGGTTGAGCGAACCCGAACTGCAAAGTTCAGGTTCGTACCGAACTTTGCAAGTTCAGGTACCCAGACCCGAACCCGGACTTTTTCACTTAAGAATCTTCTATCTCCATTCAGCAGGACCTGCGGTGACGTCACCACGCTCGCAATGTGGTGAGTGTGGTGACGTCATCGCAGGTCCTTTCACAGGTCCTGAAGAAAGAATACCTGCGCAATCAAGTGGATGAGGTGAGTTTTTTTTTAATTATTTTTAACCCCTCCATGGCCATTTTATTTAGAATTCTGTCCTAAGAATGCTATTATTTTCTGTTATAACCATGTTATAATGGAAAATAATAAAGTGAAGTTCGGGTCCTCATTGACTTTAATGGGGTTCGGGGTTAAGTTCGGGTTCTGAACCCGAACTTTGTTCTGAAGTTTGTCTCATCCCTACTCGGAAGCTGTCTTACATTTAGAACTGACGCTGGATGCTCCGAAGTTATGGAGAGGCCTGCGCCTCTTCATAGCTCCGGCGGATCCACCACCAAGCTATGGGGCTTTATTAAGACCGGCGTCTAAAACACCGGTCTTAATAAATATGCTCCCTTATTCACACAATATTATTTTTGAGCAGTTCAGGGACAGCTTAGAGATAGTGTAGGGATATATTAGGAAGGCTTTATCCACACTATAGGGAAGAGAGCAGGGGCCAATTGAACAGTGTAAAGCTTGGCAAATAGAGAAGCTATTCTATTACACCTTGCTGCACTAATTGGAGTTAAAAAGCATTCTAATACTACTCATTTTAGGTGGTTTACATTCTTTTATACATAACTATTTCCATTAATCCTTGATTCTGTTATTGGGGTGAATTGCGGTCTGATACTACAGATTAAAGGGTGCTCATGCTCTTTTATACATAAATTAATCCCTAATTGTGTATTCATCTTTTATAAATAAGTACATCCATTTATCCTTGATTCTGGGGTGCAATTGTGCCCTGACACTACTCCTAATTTACACTTACAGTACAGTGTATCCGACAGGTGCCAGGCCCTTCTAAGGGAACAGGCAGTGGCAAAAGTGTTTTTGCAGCTGGCAGAAGTAGCAGTCGCGAAGAAAGGCCAGAGCTGCCAGTGTCACCCAGCAGTCGTGTTTTGACCAGCAACCCAGCTGTCCATGAATGGTTGACTCTATTTTCAACATTATCTTAAGTGACATCAGACATCCCCAGCCAGAAGTTAGTGGGTTCTTCTGATACCATGCTTAGTTGGCATGACCCAGGAACAAGCTCTGTGCCCCCACCTGTCCTGAACCTGCTTCTTTCATTTTCTGTTCCTTCTGCTCGGGAAGTATTGTATGCCGTCAGCTCTGCTCCGCTTTTTAGCAAGGATGAGCCTATTGAGAAAAGTTAGCAACTACTGCCCTGCCAAGATGTGGAGGAGAGATCCGCTGCTTCCTATGGTAGGCAAGCAAGTAGCGATGAGGAGAGCAAGTGTTGCGAGCGGTCAGGGACGTGGCCATGAGACTGATGAGGGCGACATCAGTGATGTGCAGAAAGTAGTGGATGATGATGTAGCCAATCGCACATGGTAGGCTGGTGAAGAGGGGGCTTCATCATTTTCAGGGGATGAGGGTGGCAGCTTCCATGTGAGGCAGTAGCTGGCCGAGTATGCAGGGTGGCAGCAGTGTGAGGTCTGGACCCCGATGTAGACTGCCTGCTACTCAGGAGCCTAACTGTACAGAAAGAACAAGCTGTACACAGGTTCACAGAGCGTGGGAGGCAGTCAGCACAGTTTGGGGGGGGGGGGGAATGCCATACTACAGTCACACCCTTTCCATGTGGTTGACTCTGCACCTTTCAGAGAACTGATGGCTTATGCCAAGCCAAGGTGGAGAGTCGTTCTCCAAAAAGGCTGTACCAACCATGCACACATATATTGAGCAGCTAGTCCTTAAGCCTATAAGTGTCTGCTAAAGTTCACGGCAGCTCCAACATGTGGAGCTGTAACTATAATTAAAGACAATATATGTTCTTTAGAGTCTACTAGGTAAATGTGGTTCCTGCTCAGCCCCCCCAGCAACTTGGCTAGGTGACGGCACGGCTGCCTCCGTGTTCTCAAGCTGTGTTTCCTGCACCAATTTCCTCCTCTGCTCCTCATCCTCACCCTTGTCCTCAGCCTCCATTGCAGGCACAATTCTAAGTGCTCCTCCAGCATGCCACCTATGCAGAGAACGGTGGTGTCACGCTGTTCTGCACCTGGTTTGCCTTGGCAAACAGAGTCACTCTGGGCAGGAACTGCTCCGCATCCTTCAAGAAGAAATGAATGCTAGCTGTCTCCTCACCAACTCTAGATTAGAACCATGGTCACCAATAACAGGGAGAACATTGTGTCGGTGCTGCATCAAGGAGGGCTGACCCTTGCACACTTCATGGTACATGGTTCTAAAGCAGTTCCTGAAGTCTTCCACCCAACTGCAAGAAACCCTGAAAATGGCCAGGAAACTGTGCATGCACTTCAGCCACTCTTACACTGCAAAATACGCCCTCCTTGTGCTGCAAAGGCAGAATAGTGTTCCCCAACATTGCTTGATATTGCCCGTTGGAGCTCCACCCTCCACACGTTGGACTGACTATATGAGCAGAGGAAGGCTGTAAATGATTTCTCGATGATGCAGGCGGACATGAGCACTCTCCTCTATAACTTCGACATTAGCCAGTGGCAGCTCATGCGTGACACCTGCTGTTTGATCAGGCCCTTTGAGGAGGCCACTTTATTTGTCAGTCACCAGGATTATGGGATGAACGACGTCATTCCACTCTTTCATGTCCTGGAGTAGAAGCTGATAAATCTGGCTGACCAGGGATCAGGAGACATGGTGCCTACATCTCATGGCCACCTGACCCCTGTGGGGGCTGAATTAGTGGTGGAAGACATTCATGCACAAGAAATGTATACAGAAATATGTAGTTTATCTGCACAAGTGACAGTAGAAGAGCAGGAGGAAGGCGATGAGGAAGGCCAGGCAAATGACCCCGACACACCATGGAAGTATGCAGTGGAGATTGAGGCAGGGAGTCCCACTGAGTCCCATGCGCAAATGGCCACATGCATGCAGAGTTGCTTGCGTAGTAACATATTATCACCATTTGACAGAGGGATGAATACTGACTCTCCACCATATTAGACACTCGGTACCAGTCCAAAATGGGGGCCTTTTTTTCAACCTGCTGAGAGGGAGGATAAACTCAACTACTAATCGAGACATTTTATGTAGTCAGTTGACCACTATGTGTGCCATTGCCCATCCTCACAAAGGTCTGACCGAGGGGGGCCCACTGGGCTCATGATCCACTGCCATGACTGCTAGAGGAGTGTGGGGTGGCAGGAGCAGCACCAGCTCCATCAGCAGCAACTTAAGTCTGGGGTGTCTAACGAGCACTTTTCTTCCTGCGCCTACTGAAGAAACCACCCAGCAACAACAAGAGCAGAACCTGAACCAGCAGGTGGTGGTACACTTGGACTACCACCCCACATCCAAGATCCCCTGAACTACTGGGCAGGCATACTTGCCAACAGAGTGGAATGATAGTGGGTGTTTAGTGCGGCGGGGGGCATATTTACTCCAAAGAGAACTATCCTTTTCACACAAAATGTTGAGAGACTTTTGTGAAGATGAACCAGGCGTGGATCAGCCAGGATTTCCACACACCTGTGCCTGGTGCATCAGAGTAGATCATTCTGGGTGCCACACCAAAACTTTTAGAAAAGACTCATTTCTACTGACCACCTGCTTCAGCCACTATTCTGATGCTGCCACACACCTGCTGCCATCTTCTCCTAATTCCAGCCACCATCTTGTGCTGTTACTGCACTGCTGTTGCCCCCCACCTCTCCACTCTGTAACTGGGCCAGTATGCTGACTCCTTATGCAGTTGCCACCGTCACCACTCTGTGAATGGGCCACTGTGTTGACTCCTCATGCAGTTACCACCCTCCCCATTCTGTAACTGGGTCTTTGTGTTGACTCCCCATACAGTTGTCACCCTCCCCACTCTGTGACTGACCACTATGTTGACTCCTCATGCGGTTTCTACCCTCCCTACTCTGTAACGGGGCCACTAGTGGCCCTATTTGGCCTTGTTGACATCACCATTTATTTTACCCTTTTTATGACTTGTCAGAAGGACAGAATAATGAAAGACACAATGGATCCTGTCTTTGGAGCATCTGTAAGGCCTCTATCACACGGTCCCCATTTTGCATCAGAAAATGCTCATTATTTGGAAGCCAAAAGCAGGACTGGGTACAAAACACAGAAGATATGCAAATATTCCAATCATGTGTCATCTGTTTTGGATACAGCAATCACCAATAACAGGAAGAACATTGTGTCGGTGCTGCATCAAGGAGGGCTGACCCATGCGCACTTCATGGTACATGGTTCTAAAGCAGTTCCTGAAGTCTTCCACCCAACCTCAAGACACCCTGAAAATGGCCAGGAAACTGTGCATGCACTTCAGCCACTCTTACACTGCAAAATACACCCTCCTTGTGCTGCAAAGGCAGAATAGTGTTCCCCAACATTGCTTTATATCGCCCGTTGGAACTCCACCCTCCACACGTTGGACTGACTATATGAGCAGAGGAAGGCTGTAAATGATTTCTGTTTGGATACATCTGTTTTGGATACAGTCTTTATTTTTTGGGGGGGCTTTAGCAATATTGATGGAATACTGATCAAATGCTGAAAATGTAAAGGCAGATGCACAAGACAGGATCCGTATTTTTGAGGTTGTTCTTGTGACAGATCAGAAGAAGGTAAAAATAAACACTGAGGTCAACACAAACGTACTGCTGACACCCTCTCCACTCCACTGTCATGGGGCCACTACTTGCATTAGCGTGTAAAAATCTGTATAAATCTACATGGAATGACCTGATGGTGTAAAAGGAATGAGCTCTTTCACTCTATGGTACAATCTAGGGCCACTGCATGGTTCTTTATACCTGATGCTAACATTGACCTATAAGGCTGAGTTCACACTTGAGTTATTTGGTCAGTTTTGGCCCCGTCACTGACCAAATAAGTGAAGCGTGAACTGATTCTAAGAGTGACACCTGTCAACTGCCTGTCATACTGACGCACCGTAACTGTGTCACTACCAAACTGGACTAGCTATGCATATTTCTGCAATGCACAGTGTGGTACACCAATATACAGGCTTTCTGCAACTGGGAAATAGCAGATTTTTAACCACCTCCCGACCGCTGTACGCACCGATGCATCCGGGAGGTGGTTGATTTACTCCTCCTGGACGCATCGGCGCGTCATCTCGCGATAGCCGAGATTTCCTGTGAACGCGCTCTCACAGGAACCCCTAACAGGTATATTAGACGCTGTTTTGATAACGGCGTCTAATATACCTGCTACCTGGTCCTCTGGTGGTCCCTTTTGTTAGGATCGCCCACCAGAGGACACAGGTAGCTGTGTAAAGTAGCACCAAACACCACACTACACTAAACCCCCCCCCCGGTCACTTATTAACCCTTTATGAACCACTGATCACCCCATATAGACTCCCTAATCACCCCCCTGTCATTGATCACCCCCCTGTAAGGCTCCATTCAGAGGTCCGTATGATTTTTACGGATACATGGATCGGATCCGCAAAACGCATACGGACGTCTGAATGGAGCCTTACAGGGGGGTGATCAATGACAAGGGGGTGATCACGCATATAGACTTCCTGATCACTTCCCTGTCATTAATCACCCCCCTGTCATTGATCACCCCCCTGTAAGGCTCCATTCAGACGTCCGTATGTGTTTTGCGGATCCGATCCATGTATCAGTGGATCCGTAAAAATCATACGGACGTCTGAATGGAGCCTGACAGGGGGGTGATCAATGACAGGGGGGTGATCAATGACAGGGAAGTGATCAGGAAGTCTATATGCGTGATCACCCCCTTGTCATTGATCACCCCCCTGTAAGGCTCCATTCAGATGTCCGTATGCGTTTTGCGGATCCGATCGATGTATCAGTGGATCCGTAAAAATCATACGGACGTCTGAATGGAGCCTTACAGGGGGGTGATCAATGACAGGGGGTGATCAGGGAGTCTATATGGGTGATCACCCCCCTGTCATTGATCACCCCCCCTGTAAGGCTCCATTCAGACATTTTTTTGGCCCAAGTTAGCGGAAATTGTTTTTTTTTTGTTTTTTTTTTCTTACAAAGTCTCATTCCACTAACTTGTGTCAAAAAATAAAATCTCACATGAACTCACCATACCCCTCACGGAATCCAAATGCGTAACATATTTTTTAGACATTTATATTCCAGACTTCTTCTCACGCTTTAGGGCCCCTAAAATGCCAGGGCAGTATAAATACCCCACATGTGACCCCATTTTGGAAAGAAGACACTCCAAGGTATTCCGTGAGGGGCATATTGAGTCCATGAAAGATTTACATTTTTGTCCCAAGTTAGCGGAAAGGGAGACACTGTGAGAAAAAACAAAAAAAAAATCAATTTCCGCTAACTTGTGCCCAAAAAAAATAATTCTATGAACTCGCCATGCCCCTCATTGAATACCTTGGGGTGTCTTCTTTCCAAAATGGGGTCACATGTGGGGTATTTATACTGCCTTGGCTTTTTAGGGGCCCTAAAGCGTGAGAAGAAGTCTGGGATCCAAATGTCTAAAAATGCCCTCCTAAAAGGAATTTGGGCCCCTTTGCGCATCTAGGCTGCAAAAAAGTGTCACACATCTGGTATCGCCGTACTCAGGAGAAGTTGGGGAATGTGTTTTGGGGTGTCATTTTACATATACCCATGCTGGGTGAGAGAAATATCTTGGTCAAATGCCAACTTTGTATAAAAAAAATGGGAAAAGTTGTCTTTTGCCAAGATATTTCTCTCACCCAGCATGGGTATATGTGAAATGACACCCCAAAACACATTCCCCAACTTCTCCTGAGTACGGCGATACCACATGTGTGATACTTTTTTGCCGCCTAGGTGGGCAAAGGGGCACACATTCCAAAGAGCACCTTTAGGATTTCACCGGCCATTGTTTACACATTTTGATTTCAAACTACTTACCACACATATGGGCTCCTAAATTGCCAGGGCAGTATAACTACCCCACAAGTGACCCCATTTTGGAAAGAAGACACCCCAAGGTATTCCGTGAGGGGCATAGCGAGTTCCTAGAATTTTTTATTTTTTGTCGCAAGTTAGTGGAATATGAGACTTTGTAAGGAAAAAAGAAAAAAAAAATCATTTCCGCTAACTTGTGACAAAAAATAAAATTCTAGGAACTCGCCGTGCCCCTCACGGGATACCTTGGGGTGTCTTCTTTCCAAAATGGGGTCACTTGTGGCGTAGTTATACTGCCCTGGAAATTTAGGGGCCCATATGTGTGAGAAGTACTTTGCAATCAAAATGTGTAAAAAATGGCCTGCGAAATCCGAAAGATGCACTTTGGAATATGTGCCCCTTTGCCCACCTTGGCTGCAAAAAAGTGTCACACATCTGGTATCGCCGTACTCAGGAGAAGTTGGGGAATGTGTTTTGCGGTGTCATTTTACATATACCCATGCTGGGTGAGAAAAATATCTTGGTCAAATGCCAACTTTGTATAAAAAAATTGGAAAAGTTGTCTTTTGCCAAGATATTTCTCTCACCCAGCATGGTTATATGTAAAATGACACCCCAAAACACATTCCCCAACTTCTCCTGAGTACGGCGATGCCAGATGTGTGACACTTCTTTGCAGCCAAGGTGGGCAAAGGGGCACATATTCCAAAGTGCATCTTTCGGATTTCGCAGGCCATTTTTTACACATTTTGATTGCAAAGTACTTCTCACACATTTGGGCCCCTAGAATGCCAGGGCAGTATAACTACCCCACAAGTGACCCCATTTTGGAAAGAAGACACCCCAAGGTATTCCGTGAGCGTCATGGCGAGTTCCTAGAATTTTTTATTTTTTGTTGCAAGTTAGTGGAATATGAGACTTTGTAAGAAAAAAATAATAAAAAGAAAAAAAATCATCATTTTCCGCTAACTTGTGAAAAAATATAAAAAGTTCTATGAACTCACTATGCCTATCAGTGAATACCTTAGGGTGTCTACTTTCCGAAATGGGGTCATTTGTGGGGTTTTTCTACTGTTTGGGCATTGTAGAACCTCAGGAAACATGACAGGTGCTCAGAAAGTCAGAGCTGCTTCAAAAAGCGGAAATTCACATTTTTGTACCATAGTTTGTAAACGCTATAACTTTTACCCAAACCATTTTTTTTTTTTGCCCAAACATTTTTTTTTTATCAAAGACACGTAGAACAATAAATTTAGCGAAAAATTTATATATGGATGTCGGTTTTTTTTGCAACATTTTACAGCTGAAAGTGAAAAATGTCATTTTTTTGAAAAAAAAACCCGTTAAATTTTGATTAATAACAAAAAAAGTAAAAATGTCAGCAGCAATAAAATACCACCAAATGAAAGCTCTATTAGTGAGAAGAAAAGGAGGTCAAATTCATTTGGGTGGTAAGTTGCATGACCGAGCGATAAACGGTGAAAGTAGTGTAGTGCAGAAGTGTAAAAAGTGGCCTGGTCATGATACACTGAGTTTGCGTATAAGCCAAAAATAACATATACTTCACTATACTTTATTATCTAATATGGAGGAGCAGAGAAGTGTTTTTCTTGTTTGGCACTGAAATCTATTATTATTATTAGTGTTGAACGAATCAAAATATCCGAAGTGGACTTTGTTCCAAATTTTAGGGAAAATTCGATTCGCAGTGAAGCCGAACTTCCTCATGTTGAACTTCCTTCGTGGTAACAAATCAATTTTGCCTGAAATGGCGGTAAAATTTTTTTTTTTTAATCATTCTCACCTCATTGATTTGAGCAGCCATATTGAAGATCCGCGTGTGAAATCTCATGTGCGGTGACATATGACACATGACAACGGCCAAAGTGATGACGTCATCAAGTACAGCACGGGATATTTAATCAAGATGGCCACAGTGGCCTCTTCACACTAAAATGGATTAGATATATATTTTTTTTTTTACTTGCTTTATATATATCATATGGAGGAGTAGAGAATTGTTTTACTTTCATATTCACTTGGTACTGTTTATCATCAATAATATGCCACTCCAGGCATGTGCATATGCAATTTTGGGTCACACTTTAACCTTTTTCAATCATACTGACATAATTATCGTTCTGGACATGCATAGATGGAGTACAAACATGTCTAGAACTATAATTATGTCAGTGTGGTTGGTGAGTAGCCATGTTTTGTTCACATGGAAGAAACTGGGTAAGTCAAATACTAAACTAAAAATCTATTTATTCGTTACCAGTATTTGGATTATAAAAACAGACAATTGTTCTTATTCCCATGTGAGTAAGCCACTGTGGTGGCCATTGAAGGGTTAAACATAATTAGCTGTATAATCTGTATGAAGGACAAGAGGTTGGGTGACATCATATTGAAGGCTGACTATGTATACATTTACCTCCTGTCTTTATAAGGAAAAGTTTCTAGTCAGCATTATTGTAATGAAAGCTGCAGCTATTCGTGTATGTATGCTTGAAAGTATATAAGGCCCTGTACAACAAGCTATAAATAGAACTGTTACTGACATCATACTGCATTTGTCACTGACACGTTCTCCGGGCGCCTGGGGGCTCGTCTTCGGGATAGAAAACACAGGAATTCGGTAAGTATTGGAACATTCCTGTCTAAAGACTGGGGACATTCCGATGCTTTCCGTAAAATTTTCTGTTACTTCTATTTTGAATCCGCTTTAGACACTCTGAAAGATAGCTTCCAATAATCTATCTTTAGTCAAGATAGAATATTGGCAGCTACCTTTAGGGAAGGTAGAATGATTAGAAGCTATCTTTAGGCAAGATAGTGTCTGTCTTTAGGGAAGATAGACTGTAAATAGACTCCTGGCCAGGTCACACAGATACTTTAGGGAAGTATTTTATAGCTATATCTTTTAGGGAAGGATATACCAGAGGTAGTCTTTTGGGAAGACTTCATATAGTGTCTGCACCTTGATTTCTCTTGTCACCCCCTGTCTGTTGCTTCTTTTCTGTCGCTTTCTTATGCTTTTTGTTATGTTATGATGTTATAAAGCATTAAGTAATTTTTTTTATGCTGAAGGTAAGCAGCAATTGATACTGTGACAAATGTACTAACTTTATTGTGTGTGTCCTGGATGACCTTCTAACCCAGCAACTGGTGAACGCAAGTAACTATTTTAAGGGATTATACTACCTGACGATTGTGAAGGAAATTGTGCATAGATTCTGTACGGCCAGCCCTGGGGGTCAATTTTGTTCTTCCTCTATCTCAATTAAGTTATATGACATGGGTGCACAGCAAGGAAAGGTCTCTCCACCCCCTCCGAACGTAGGTGAAACGTGTAAGGTTTATGTAGCCCGGGTCTGTGGGACTGATTATTGTTTAGTTACTTGCTGGGTTGATAATCTGGCAGTATGGACAGAGTGAATGAAGAGTATAAATTCGTTCCCTCAGGAAGGGGCTGATGACACCTTCCATATGGATATGGTGATAAGGATTATGTTTGAGTGACACTGAAGCTTACCCATATTATGGTCCAGACCCCAGTGGGACATGCAGTGTATGCAGTCAAGTAGGAAAAATTGCCTTACTTAAGCACCATAATGGTATGATGGACCAAATAAAGGTTCACAAGCAGAAGGCAGGGAACCAGGAGGGATATATATAATGAAACATGAGTTAGATAACGAATTGACAAGGAGTTCATTCCAGAAGCCCCCTCCTCCCTATTTAGGAAATATCCCACAGATATCTCATTCCCTTCCAAAAGATGACTTAGATTAAAAAGTATTTGAGGCCCAGGCATTATTAAATTGGCTCAAAAGGGATGAAAATAGGAGGAGAAGAGCTGACACTCTAGAGTCCTTTTACAGTACACACTTCTTCTTCAAAGCATCTGTTGGGAGATAGTTCAGACGCTGCCTGCAGCTCCCTGCCCCCCTTCTCCTCATGTCCATTACATACACATGGCTTCGAGTGACAGCAGTGAAGGGAGGGGGGGAGGGCTCCTGAGCTAAAAATGCAGTTTCTGACAGTTTGGGATTGACCAGTTGTTGTCCTGGAGATACGAGAACATGTAGAATACAATTCACACATTTCTAACACTAGAGATGTCATATCTCCCATGCGCCTTAGATCACAAAAAATGTTTTCCCAAACCTGAACATATACCTCCTCATGATGAGGACAGTGACCTTGAGGAACAGTTCACTTTAATGACTATAGGGGTCACCTTGTTAAAGGGACCTATTGAAGTAGTTGATATTAATAAGGTTGTTATTATACCCATAGCCCCTGAGGTTTCTGACGTACCATCTCTGCTATCAGCTATTCCTGCCCATGCAGAGTTTTTCTCTTTTATTGATTTGATGAATGCATTTTTTTCTGTCCCAGTTGACAAGGAGACACGGCCACTTTTTGCTTTCACATTTAAATTTCGCCAGTATACTTGGTGTAGAATGCCTCAGGGTTATGTAGGCTCCCCAATAGTCTACTCCATAGTCCCCCAAATGACACTGCGCCCTTGGACTGCCCCTCATGGTTCTGTCCTTCTACAATATGTGGACGGTCTCCTCATATGTAGTTCTACTTGGGAGGCCTGCCAGGCAGACTGTGTTAGTCTACGGCTGTGGTTATGTGAAAGAGGTCACAAAGTTTCTAAAAATAAATTACAATGGTGTATGGAAAGTGTTGAGTATTTGGGCTTTGTTCTCAGTAAAGGTGAGAGGAGAATCAGCCATGCCAGAATTACCGCCATCCTGGGTCTGCCCTGCCCACAAACCAAGAAAGACATGTTGACCTTTCTTGGCATGATTGGTTACTGCCGCCAATGGATTGCTGATTGTTCCTGCTATAATAATATTCTGAGACAAGCCACTAATACTGAGATGCCTGACTCCATTAAATGGTCTGATGACATGTTACAAGCTTTTAGTCATTTGAAATGTGCAATGGTTTCAAGTCCTGGTTTGAGCCTACCCGACTATGGTGTGATGTTTCACTTATTTGCCAGGAACAATTGTAAAACCATGGCAGGAGTCCTGGCGCAGGATCATGGAGGTAAATTCCACCCTGTTGCTTTTTTCTCAAAAGTGGTTCCCGTACAGGTTTGGGGCATGCCTGCGTGTCTCCGGAGTTTGGCAGCCTGTGCGATGGTCGCTGAGATGGTCACGCCCATCACCCTAGGTCATCCCACCACTCTGCATGCCACACGATGTTCAGGCCCTATTGAGGAACATACATACGCAACATATGTCAGCACGAAGACTGAGTGGATATGAAGTTTTGTTGCTATCTAATCCTCAACTTCATATCAAATACTCAGCACCCACGTTCGATCCAGTGGCTATACTGAATGCCCTACTTGGCTACAAGGGAGAGCAGGATGATTTGCCTCCTCCCCATGCATGCACTGAACTTATACATGGACATACCTCACCTAGGCCTGACTTACAGTCCACACCCATTGATGGAGCACCTGATATATTTATGGATGGATCCTGTTACTGCCCTAATGTTGAGGGGAACGATGTGGCTGTATACACCGATTCCAAGTATGCCTTTGGGGTTGTCCATGATCATGGGGTAATCTGGCAGAGGAGAGGCTTCATAGCTGCAGCTGGGAGGCAAATCTCACATTCCACCCTGGTACATGATCTCCTGGCCGCCATTCAATTACCAAGCAAAGTTGCTATTATCCATTGTAAGGCACATATTGGACTACAAACACACATAGCTATAGGGAATGCCCTAGCTGATCAGGCAGCAAAGGAGGTTGCTATTAGGACGGCAGCGACAGTTCGAATGCCTTCCCTGGTTCCGGACATTACCCTTACTGACGATCTATTGCTCAGCCTCCCGGATTTGGCTATCAGTAGCTACAAACTGGCATGGCGGTCGGTAGGTGCAGTACAAGACCCTAATACGGGTCTTCTCTGCAAAGAGAGGAAGCCATGTATCCCAGTTGCAAGCGCCCCGATTTTAATTGCACAGTATCATGGTCTTGGCCATAGGGGAGCACAGGCAACCACTGACCTCATTCAGAGAGATTTTTTTTATACTAGGTCTTAGATCAAAAGGTACAATCTTATGTTTACCGGAGTATTATATGTCTCAGAGATTAGGATGCAGCCTAATAAGAATACTGGTTACTCACCATTAGAGGTCCTAATGGAAAGACCTTCCCCAACCCTTGGGGTCAAAGGCCCCTGTGATAGAAAAAGGGGATCTAGAAGTAGTACAAGCAGAGTATGTGAGGAAACGTATAGAAACTTTAGATCAAATTGAACAAGATATTGCTCGTGCCTCTCCTTTCTCTCCACAGGAACCTACGCATCCTTTCCAACCAGGAGATGTGGTGATAGTCCAGAGACTGGCGAAAGGACGAAAACAGACCGAGTTCCCGTTTGGACCACCCACCCAAGTGGTAGTAGTCACCAGAACAGCGATACTTACAGAAGAGGCTCCAATCTGGATTCACAATAGCAGAGTGAAAAGGGTTCCTGAGGCTTCTTCTCCGGTGACGAACAAAGATAAAGAGGGTGAAGCAGGTGTGAAATCCCTGAACAAAGAGGGGAGCTCAGAAGAAGTTTCCCTGAAAAGTGCCTTGCCACAGGCTGAAGATGATGACCCCACAATATTCTGGGAGATAATATTCTAGGAGATTTGTTTGTCTGCTGATAATTATTAGTCTGGCTTATTACTACATGTATTTATCACCCAGAGGAGATGAGTTTCTTCTGCGGTGCACCAAATAATCAGCCAGTATATAAAAGAGCTCTGGAGCAAGATCCCTTGGCTCCCGTCCCCTTTTATTCTGAGCAGAATAGTATAGTCAGTATGGCAAATGCCCTAAATGTTAGTTAATTGTGCCTTAAAGACTTACAGAGCCCACGGGATCTTATACAAACATGTGTTATTGCTGTGCCTATACCCGATGAATGCCTCCTTGAAGTCTGGGCGAAGGCGAACAATACACAATCTTTTATTCCCTTGTATGACTTCTGTGGGGAGTGTCAGAAAATAGGAAATAGCAGGGATAATATTAATGCAGCAGAAACTTGTTTTACCTTTTCCCAGGATATGACTTTATATTGTGATAATAGAGACATAAAAAGTGAATTACTTAGGAATAGTGTATATGATTATATTGATGACACCTGTAAAAAGAATAGTAGACTTGCTAGCTCCCTGAATAATTCCATGAGCTGTAATAAGACCACTGTGACTCCTAGTTTTATCTATAATATAATGCTCCCTAAAGGATGTTTTTTTGTCTTGTGGTAACAGCACCTACAATTACATTCCTGCTAATGTTATTGGAGGTCCCTGTGCGTTATCCAGGCTGACTTTCGCTCTTCCCAGTCAACCCCTTATCAGGAGAGCTTACAGATCAGTTACCAAGACTTTATCAGAAGACTGTGACTCTACTTTACCCCTTCTCAGCCGTACAGAATATACAAGTTTGGGCGCCTCTATATTAGGAGTGCCTGGACTGGCTATATATAAAAATCGTACTATAAATTATATTGCCTTATCAGACATGCTTTTAGATATACAAGGCATAAGAGGAGTAGTGCTAGAAACTAGATTTGCTGTAGATTATCTGTTACTGAAACATAATATAGGAGGTCAGGATTTTAAAGGAAAGATGTTGAGTCATCCTCTTGGTGGGACTGGTTATTGAGCTGGCTGCCGGATTTGAGCTGGTTTAGAACATTATTGATCAGTATTATAATTATTATTGCTTCCTTGATTGTTATATGATGTTGCATCCAATGTATCCCTTCCCTCATACAGATGTTTTGTGAAATGTGTCCAAAACTCTCAGATCCTGGACAAGCATATGCTACTTACCTCTCTATGAGAGAAGGAAGATAAGTCATATTCATGACTTAAGAGGGGATTGAAGGGTTAAACATAATTAGCTGTATAATCTGTATGAAGGACAAGAGGTTGGGTGACATCATATTGAAGGCTGACTATGTATACATTTACCTCCTGTCTTTATAAGGAAAAGTTTCTAGTCAGCATTATTGTAATGAAAGCTGCAGCTATTCTTGTATGTATGCTTGAAAGTATATAAGGCCCTGTACAACAAGCAATAAATAGAACTGTTACTGACATCATACTGCATTTGTCACTGACACGTTCTCCGGGCGCCTGTCTTCGGGGACAAAGAAAGGAATCACGGTGCATAGAGAGAAGGATAATACTCTTTCAGCCATACTACCCCTTCCCATTCCAGCTTTGTTTTTTAACTACTGCTATATTTGATGTGACATTATGCATGGAGGATTTCATTTATTTTCCTGATCCATGATATATTGAAGTTGTTCATAATAAAATAGACTTGTTTTAATATTTTGTTTTAGCTGGTAAACTTCATAGAAGGGAGATAGCATTGGGACAGCGCTTTTCATGGTGCTGTACTCCCTGTATATGTAAGATGCACATTGAGTTTTTAATTTTTTTGCTGTGTTTTTCAATAAAAAGTATTTCTACTTTTTTTTTTGCATATATTTATGCACACCCTCTCTAAGGTTTGAGTCTCTAGTTGTACTACATATGCATTGAATCATGTGGTGCCTGCTTTCACCCTTTTTTTTTTTTTACACTTTCTTGGGTAAAAATTTCTTCAACTCTTGAAACATTCTTAACCCTTTCACGACCGCAATCTGTATATATACGTGATAGCTGCACATACCCGGTGCAGCTACCACGTATATATACGTTCTGGCAGCTCTTTAATCCAAGCGCTGCAAAGCGCTTGGATTAAAGCTTCTGCCCCTGTCCTGCTGCTGTCACGGACAGCATACAGTGCAGTAATGCCGGCAAGGGACCAATCAGAGTGGTCCATTGCCGGCAATCTATCCGATTGGTTAGTCCGTGCAGACTAACCAATCGGATCGCGGCAGTGTTAAAATGCCGGTTTCATGCTCTGATCTGCGCTCTGCAGATCAGAGCATGAAATCAGGTAATTTGTCCTCGAGTAATACACCCCCCCCCCCGCCGATCTGTGCCCCCGATCTGTGGCTGTGCCGCTTGCAGCTCAATCCTAGCATTTTTCTTTATGTTTTTATGTTGTTATGCCAGATATTTCAGTCACGATATGTAACGCCAGAGAGGTTGGATACTATTGCTGGGAACTCTGACAGAATATTATATTCCCATTATACCAATATGGTACTGCGCATAGCGTATTTGAATGTACATGGACTTAATAGTCCTCATAAAAGAGCACATATGTGGTTAGAAGCGCTTAGCCCAGGGTTTCTCAACTCCGGTCCTCGGGACCCACCTACCAGTCTGGATTTGAGACTATCCCACAGAATGAATACCTGTGGTAAGTCCTGATGCATTGACACTAATTATATCACCTGCTCAATACTAAGGAAATCCTGAAAACATGACTGGTAGGTGGGTCCCGAGGACCGGAGTTGAGAAACCCTGGCTTAGCCTAGAATGTGATGTTTTTTGTGCTCTGGAGACCCATATTGTCTCTAAAGACGCACACCGCATCATGGGTTTCCAGAAGTGTTCCAGTCCCACTTTACATCTAAATCCAGAGGAGTATTAATCGCTATTAGAAATACGGTAGTGTTTAAATTGATAGATTATCAGGTAGATACTCATGGTAGATATGTGATATTGGTCTGCTCTATTAATAATGGGACTTATACCCTGGCCACGATATATGCGCCAAACAGACAGACACGGTTTTGTAAAAAAAAGTGATCAGACTCCTGATTCTAGGAGATTCTAATTGTTTATTAAACTCGGAGTTAGATAAATCCTCCCCATCCCGAGGGACATGGAGTTTGCCGTTAGAAGATCGCCTGTGGGTGGGCAGAGGGTCTCTATGATGCATGGCGAATGCTACACGAATCTGAGAGACATTACTCTTTCTTTTCAGTGGCTCACAACAATTACTCCAGAATTGATTTAATATTGGAAGACAGGGATACCCTATTGCAGACTATATAAAATAAATGAAAAAAGAGGGAGTGTGTGTTAGGTAATTTTAGAAAATCGGAAGGGTTAAATTAGATTTGGAGGAGAGAGAGGAGTGGAAAAAGAAGAGAGGGTAGAAAAGAGAAGGGTTAGGTGAAGAGGACAAGGTGGGGGAGGGGCACCTTTGAAGGAGGGAAAGATTGTGATGTGAATAGATCTATTTGTGGATCTAGGAAGGGCAAGAAAGAAAGAAATAATGTGTGAGGTGTATGGATATGATGAAAAAATACCAAGAAAAAAGAGGTCAATGACACTTCTTGGGGCTCCTCACACCCAATTGGACTAATAGTCCTCAGCTTCCTGACTCGCAGGTCGCAGCATGCAATAGAAAAAAATAACTATTGAATAGGTCAGTGCAGTGCCCGAGGTCAAGCCAATGCAAGCCAAACCAAATTAAGATTCAGGTGGTGGCCTGAAGTATTGGAGATCTGCACTGTGTCGCAGTATTATCGTACCTGTAATCCAAATATCTGAAACTTAATTTGGTTTAGCTTGCACTGCCTTGACCTCGGGCGCTCTGCTGACCTATTCAATAGTTTTTTTCGTGTACCTATTGCAGACTAGTGCAGCTTCCATAGGCACCATTTCATGGTCTGACCATGCCCCGGTCACTATTACGCTAGAGGAAACATAAATGCTCCCCTGCCTCTATCTGGAGATGCAATTCCTACATATTCTCGCATCCCATCCATAATAAAACAATTGCCCAAGACATACAACAATATTTTGAACTAATTTCAGGTTCAGTTGAGAACCCATACAGCCTTTGGAATGCCCATAAAACAGTCATCAGGGGTTCCATTTTGAAAATCAGCCATATACTTAAGACACAAAGAACTCATAAAACACAATCTTTGCTCCAGGATATCCAAAAACTTGAGAATCTGAACAAGCTCTCTCAAACCCAATCTAACAACTCACAATCTCACAAACAGAGGTTGTGACGGCAATACGAAGCCTCCCCTCAAATAAGTCTCCAGAACCTGATGGCCTTCCAGGAGAACACTATAAAAGATATATGAACCTATTATCCCCTACTCTGCTGTGCATTTGTCAAAAAGCTATGTTAGAAGGGTCCATACCCAAAGAAAACCAGGAAGCCTTAATTGTCACTTTACCCAAACCGGGAAAACCCCAGACAGGCCACAAAATTTCCGCCCAATCTCACTCCTCAACACGGATCTTAAAATGTATGCCAAAATAATAGCGGGCAGACTAGCACCTCTTTTGACCACTTTTATTTATGAAGATCAAGTAGGGTTTGTCAAAGCCAGTCAAGCTTATGACAATACTAGAAGAGTACTAAACATACTACCCTACGTAAACTCTCACAAAATGCCAGCTTTGTTGGTGTCCCTGGATGCCAAGAAGGCATTTGATCGCATTGGCTGTTCTTACGCCTTCTCGGCCTTAGAACAGTTTGGCATTAGAGATAGCATATTGAGTGCCATAAAAGCCTTATATTCAGCACCCTCAGCTAAAGTGTGGACTAACAGGGTATTATCAGACAGTTTCAATATAACCAACGGTACTCGAAAGGGCTGCCCCTTGTCCCCATTGATATTTCTACTATGCATGGAACCTCTGGCAGCCATGATTAGAGCTGACACGGAAGTCAAAGGCATACGCATTGGCGACAAGGAACACACCATCTTGTTGTATCCAGATGATGTGATGCTGACATTATCTGACCCTGAATGTTTCTTTCCTAATGCTTAAGATTGGATCCATCGATTGGGGCAACTATCTTTGTATAAGCTAAATACTTTCAAATCGCAGGCTATGCCAATTTCCCTTCCCTTCTGTACAATACCTAACAGGTAATTTCCCACTGGACTGGCAAACAGAGAAAATCTGATATCTTGGAAACATTTCCCCCACAATGGACCAACTATACCAACTATATAAACAGAATTATTTACCCATGCTGACACATATTCGAGAAGAAACCTCTCGACTGACTAAATTTGAAATATCATGGACAGGGAGAATAGCGGCATTTAAGATGCTATTGTTGCCAAAGCTGTTATACCTTTTTCACAGTACTGATCCCAACCAGATTTTTCACAGATATCCAACAATGCATTTCGCGATTTATATGGGCAAATCAAAAACCCAGAATAGCATACTCATTACTCACAAGACAAGATAAATTATTTGGTGGTATTGGAGTACCTAACATAAAAGCCTATCATACAGCAATACAAGTTGAAATAATATCGAAATGGAAAAAAGAAGTAAATTCTAACTGGGCCCACTCTAGTGTGTTTAAGGGACTTTCATATCAGAGCAGACAGGGAATCATTATTTACATGGGACAAAGTACCTATCGAGTATTTAAATATCTATATACAAGATTCAGGCTGGATACAGAAAGGCATCACGTTAATCTCCCACTTAATTTCCAACGGAACAATACTCACCTTTGAACAGCTTGGGAACACCTATTCTATACCAAATACAGAATTGTTAAAATATCTGAGAATAAGACATTTTCTAGCTGACAAATATGAAGGAATTGAGACAGGACACGCACAGCTGTAGCCAATACTTCAAACCACCACCAAGATAATGAGATATGCGTACGGATTGATTGATTCCCATAATGTGTTCAGGAAAACCAGACCAATATTGCACTGGGAAAAGGACTTGGAATGCTACTTTGAAGCACAGCAATGGACATCTGCATTGCATGTAATAAATCTAGCCTGCAAATGTAGTGCACACTGCGAGGCAGCAATGAAAACTCTATTAAGGTAGTACATGACCCCTGATCGACTACATAAAATATATCATATTACATCACCAATGTGCTGGAGACAATGTGGCCAGAGGGGAACTCTACTCCACATTTTGTGGTCTTGCCATTTCCTGACAGCATTCTGGGATGATGTTTTCCGAATACTCGCTTCCATTTTGGGACTCATGCTGCATAAAACAGCACACAGAGCCTTACTCTATTTGGATCTGGATATAGTCCCAAAGAGAGACAGAATACTATGCTGCAAAATACTGGTAATAGCTAAGCTAATAATCACACGACATTGGAAGGAAAAAGGGGCCCCACCACTAGATGAAGTAGTATCTATCGTTGCCACTACATATCGTTACGAAAGAGCACTGACTCCCTCCATTATGTCACCGGCACATCTATATCTTACCTGGGGCCCTTGGCTCAAGAGTCCCTATGGCGTTACGACGCAAAACACTCTATAAAAACTATGATAAATATGTGTATTATCCAGCCTACCTTGAAAAACCCTCCAAAAACGATGTCTGGCAAGTTAAACACTGTTATCTAATGTTATATGTTATGCAGCCTTACCACTGTTTCTATTGAGAAAATAGAGAAGTACATGTTTTGTATGACAATCCAACATACGGAATGGCGCCAGGTAGGCAGCATCTGAGTAGATGCCCTGGTGCTTGTGAACTATGACAGGTCTGTAAAGGAGCAGTGAAAAAGGACAGGAGACATCAAGGTACCATAAGTGTATACAGTCCTGAAGAAGAGGGCAATCCAGCTCTCGAAACGCATTGAATACCCTCCAAATAAAAGTTAACCCCTTATCTGTCCGATCACTTGGGTCTGAATCCTTCCAAGTAAGTGCCGGAAAAAGCGTTCAAAATACGTTTTTTTTAACCAGTTTTCCTATATATATATATATATATATAGTGATAATCTACATAAACAATCAAAACTATATAAAAAGTTTAAACATAAAAATATAATTTGATGATGCAGTCATCTATTCTAATTCCAACAAATAATTATTTTTATCAAGACCTCATTAAAACTATTCATAAATAAAATAAAAAAAACGGTAATTTAGACAATAATTCAATCATTTTCGTCAAAATATGGATCTAACCAGTTTTCGGGCACCACAGAGTGACCGCAGCTGCAGCCTGGAACAAGGCGGTGTGCTGGTCTGCGAACTATAAGTAACAGCAAGGCTCTCTACAGTGGTTGGGACTCCTCACAACCACAGATGGTAAGCGTACCCTAACCTTTATCAAACCACTCTCTACAAAATGGGGCACTGCGTCCCTCTTTTCTTGTTTTACATATATATAGCTGGATTATCTCCTTTTTTCGTTGGACTTTATCTTCCTGCTTCCAGGTGCGGCATCCGTGCCCAGAGGGTGATTAAGTAACAGTAGATAGAGGGTATATGTTTCGTCAAAGTGACAGGTACCACGCCCCTTTTACACGCCCCCTTTTATATAGCTTGATATCAATTTTATATCAAATTTATAGTGTTTGATATAAAAGTCTATAGTTTGATATTAAGTTTATATCGCTTGATATTGTTTGATATTTATAGTGTTTGATATAAAAGTCTATAGTTTGATATTAAGTTTATATCGCTTGATATTGTTTGATATTCATAGTGTTTGCTATTAAAATTTATAGGCCTCGCTATTAAAATTTATAGGCCTCGCTATTAAAATTTATAGGCCTCGCTATTAAAATTTATAGGTCTCGCTATTAAAATTTATAGGCCTCGCTATTAAAATTTATAGGCCTCGCTATTAAAATTTATAGGCCTAGCTATTAAAATTTATAGGCTTCGCTATTAAAATTTATAGGTCTCGCTATTAAAATTTATAGTGTTTGATATTAAAATGTATAATGCATGATATTTTAATATAATAGTATTAAAAATCAAACGATGACAAATATAATTTGGTTAAAAAGCTTTATTCATTTTCCTTATTTGCAACATTCCCGTTGGGACAGACACGTTTGACTGTAATTACAGCATCGTATACATAACCGTTTCATGCGTTTTGTTACAAATGATCGCACAATACGGTCATTTTTTCTAAAATCGTTAGTGAACATTTTTAACACATTTTCAAAAGATATCCCTTTAGCGAGACATTGCAAGATATAGATACAGTAATGGCCACAGACTGTACTAACGGCGTCTTGTATTTGTCTGTTTTGATACCTTATAGTCTTAGAATTTTTATATAAAAACTGCATAAACTCGCCCGGAAATATTTCATTTTCGGGGGATAAACCATAACAATCATAAAAAATAGATAAATCATTCGGGTATAATATAATTAAAATCCAATGCTTCCCCCGCTGATACGAATTATCCGTATTTACAATGTAGGCGGGCCTGTCGATGATCTTACCCCCCGGTAATAAATCACACGGGAATACACCTTTAAATATGCGCCTGGCGTTAATATCAGCTTTAATAACACATGCAATTTCATAACTATTCATGTCTATTGAAAATCATATAATACCTCCCGACGATTATTTATTTCAATAATATTTTCATGAACTGAATATACAATCATATTAATTGTGTTCGCAATCGGTTCGGCAAATCTAATTTCAGCTCTCAGATTGCCAGTTTTTACTAGCGAGAAATGACCGCTGGGCTCCTGATCCGGCGATAAATCAAAAGCGAACAAAGTGTAACCGTTCAAAAACTCGTGTCGATCGACGGATAAAGCGTTGTCGGCCTTGTATTTCCCCGAAATATGTATTAGAGACATATATTCACGAACAGCTGATTCGTCTTGGAAGTTAGGTTGAAAAGGTTTTGCCGGTATCTGTTGACCATCCAAATATAAGGCTGCATAATTCACATTATAGTGGTTGAAGCACAAAGGGTTTCTTTGGTAACTCCTGGAAAATGATTCGTTATCCACAAATGCTAGTATTACAGTTTTTGGTAGGTTGCCGAGGAAAAGATTCTCGTGGTTACATATGCGTGTACCGGCGGGTACGCTGTACACTTTAAGCGACGCCCGATCGATCGAGTACTTTGCGTTAGCGGTTAACAGAGCGCGACTGTGACCGATTCTTACAGCGGGCGATACTTGTACTCTTTTAACAAACAGAGAAGCATGCTGTATTTGTACTTTAAAATGGGTCGCCTCGGCCGACATAAGGCAGAAAGTGTCTTTGTTTCTTGTCAATTTTATCTTTAGATCTAAACCATTCAGTATTAACTTCGGTTGATTAAATATATCGGCGTAAATGGGGCCCATTAATTCAACACTCCTAGATTGGGCTGAATACTTTGCTCTCTTGCTGAAGCCGTCATTACGCCCGTCGAGAACCCGGTCATCATGATGTCCCGCTGTGTCTTTATAGAATAAACCGGCTGTAAATTGGGTCGCTAAAATTTGTGAATTATAATTTATTAGGGACTCTATATACGCTCTATACGTATAAAGGTTGTCGCTTCTTGAAATCAACGTGTCGCCGAGCGTTATATCCAGTTGATTAAAAAGACTCGCTATAGGGTAGTTAATAAGGGCAACGCGGAAGCCTTCTGGTATGGGTGTGTTATCAGGAGTAACGATTTTGCAAACGACGTGTAACAATGTGTTATTAAGGTCGTAATAATATTCACCGCTGCCCGTGATGTAGAATTCCAAAGGGGCATTGTCTGTGATTGCTGCGATTGGCTGCACCTCTACATAAAGCGATTTTTCAATGCTTGTTTGGGTAGGGGGTATTTGAAAGATATCCAGCTCTGATTTGGCGTACTCGGCGGATGCGTCATGCACGAAAGCCATAGCGGCTGCCTAGAAGATGTCACTCGGTGAGCGACTTCTTGTTTTCTGGCGGCGACATCGCTTAGGTTGTGCTACTTTATTCATAAAAGCTGGTAAGACAATGGCAGCACGTTCACGTTTTCTTTTACGTGTTTTTTATACGTATTTGTACGACACCAGAGCCCTCCTGGTTCTGAGCCGACCTATTTATACGGTCCATAAAGGCTGTCGAAGCCGTAGTGACAACGTCTTTAGCGATGTTACGGGCGGCTGTTTTCACATGGGGTTTTTCAAGCTCCACACTTTTCTTAAATAGGGGAACGACACGGCGGAACAGACCCCGAAATAACCCGGCGAGTCCAGAACCATGCATGAATTCAGTACCGTGAAAGCCGTCCAAGCCATGACCGGCTTGCGTTATGTAATAATGCGTATAAGCGTCCGGGTCACCGTACACTCTCTGGGACAACATTTTAGTGCGTCGTCACCGCGCACGGTCTAAAGTGTAATCGCACAATAGTCTTACCGTATTTGAATTTAACAGGTTTAGCCTGATCCGTCAGTATTGATATTGTAACCATGTCAAAATGATGTTTACAAACAGGTATATAGTCCGGCCGGTGATACTTTTGCGTGACGATATCACCATTTTTGCCACCTAACTCGACAGTTCTTAAAAGTTGTACGTAACTATCGCCAACAAGTTGATGTTGGACGATATCGGTACATACAAACAATGTATAAAAACCGGCTTTAATATCGGAATTAATTTTTTTCTCTTTTGATGAAACTAGAGCAAGCCCCTTTATACCACCAACATGATGTTCTAAAACAGGTAAGCCGGGGCCTTTGTAGCGGAGAGTGATGTGCTCGGTGTCGACATTCTTGAGCGGCGGAGCTTTCGAATACCCCGTCAGCCCCAAAATATTCCCCAACTTCACACAAGGCATGAACTTGTATGCTGGTGAATTCAGTACATAAACGGTTCTGTCAATATCATCGTATCTTAGACGCAATTGATCAGGAGGTATTTTTATAGATTCAAGTTTGTTATTAATGGCTTTGATGAGATCTTGCATATTGGAGTAATAACCTGATTTAACAAAAAGCTCGTTGATCGTCTCGTCGCGCTGGGCGACGTAGAATACACCATCTCCGGGGCCAAAGGTTTCCCACGTATGTGGATACTGAATCTCCACTAAAGCTACTTCGTAAGGGCCGCGAAGATGCACCGCTTTTGCTAACTTAGTGGTGTAATCGGCGATGCTGTTTTCGGGATAAAGTTTGGCGGAGGCGTTGCAAGGCAGAGTGATAAAAAACGATCCGTCCTCCATAGTTTACAGACGCATCAACTATTTTTCAGGCACCCAAGAGTTAAACTTGTCAGGGTAACCTATCCACTTTACAAAACACAACGTTTTACCCCAAACTTTCTTCTTTTTCAGTATTTTTTCTATCCTGTAAACACGTAGCTTGCCGAGAGTTACTTTTTGGACTTCTTCCGGGTAGAACGACCCTTCAATGAGCTCATCGGACAGGTCTTTCAGCTTATAAAGGGGTCTGAGGCCCCTAGTGTTTACAGCGTGAATTTTAAATATCTCGTCAGTATAGGTTTGTTCATACCCCTTTGTAAAAACACCCTTATAACAAACAATTCTGACGTGATCATCTATTTTTAATACCGGTTTAACTTTTTTAATAGTGTCGTAACGCCCGTAGATATTTTTCCAAATGGTTAAAGAGTTCTCTTTTGTCACATCGAAGGGCGCCGCCTTATAGTTCTGTGGTATGTGTGGTTATAACTATACACCAAGTCTTGCAACTTGTCGATGTACCTGTACGTGTTTTGTTCTCTAAGATAGCGCCACATTTTAGTTTTCAGCGTTCTATTAAAACGCTCGACCAACGCTGCCTTAACAGCGTTTGTAGTTAAAAAATGATGTATTTTATAGGTTTCACAAAGATGCCTCATAGGTTTGTTTATAAACTCACGGCCCCGATCAGTCTGTAGCTTTCGGGGGGTTCGGCCGCTTAACTTAAATATCTGCTCAAAAGCGGTAGCCACGGTCGCCCCGGACTTATCTGAAAAGGCTCGACACCCAGGCATATTTAGATAGAATATCAATGACCGTCAGCAGGTATTTTACACCATTATTTTCTTTAGAAAAATCCATCATCGACACAAGATCTGCCTGCCATTGAGCATCTATATCAGACACCACAACCTTGTTTCTTGTAAAGGCTTTTTTAACAGGTTTGTATAATGTGTAAGTATCCTCGTTACTCAACCAGTTTTTGACAGCGTCTTTTCTTATTCCAAATTTCCGTACTTCTCTGAATAAGGCGTCAATGCCCCCATAAGAGCCGACAGCTTTTGGCGTGTAGTACTGTATTCGCAATATTTTGCTTTTTGCAGGCATTTTAGCTGTGCTTTAAACAGCGTCTACCTGTTTATACAATTTTAAATAATCAAGCTATTATATTTATTGTAAAAAGAAAAAACAGAATACATTTTTATTTTAAACAGTTTATGTATAGTAAATAAACATTATAAGACATTACACACAAATACATTTTATATACAGGCACAGTAAAAATGTATGTAAAACAAATAAAACAAAATTTATATACAATCGCCAAAGTAAGAAAATTTACAATGTTAACCAAGCAGCTTGCAACAAGGGCGGTGGCCTCTTTTTAGGTAGTAATGATCCACGCGGCGATACAGTAGGCGCACTTAATAACCCCGGGGGTGTAAAAGGACTTCGAGCCACGTCAAAGGGGTCACTCAGCGACCGCTTTTTCAAATTATCGAAAAGTTCTCTTGTTACCAATAACCGTTGACGGGGCGTTCAGCTGTGCAATAGTCTCCATAAAATAGTCCCAACTGTGAGGTTTAATATTAGGCAAGCCGTGACTCTGGGTAGCTGTTCGAATCAGGTCAATAATGTTGGATCCGGGTACCGTTTGTTCTTTGTAAATGAACTCACCCATAGCGTTCCAGTACGGCTTATTACCAGAGTGGTACAGTTTACTTAACAATAGTTCGGCATTTTTTCTATAACGTGTGTTAATACTGTCAAGTATCTCGTTAGTATCTGTGCTGCTTGAGGCTGCATTTGACAATTGTTGTTGATCAGTTTGCGGCTGTGTAATCAGGGTTATACCAGGCATTTCTTTACCGGACTGTTTGTTGAGCATTAAGTACCTCTGTAACACGAATGTGTAGCGCTTAATTTTTTCATCATCTGAAAGGTCATTTCTGTGTAGTATTTCACTAATCTCAGCATCTAAGCGCCGTATGGCTGTTTGACGTATATCTGCTGCATCTACGGAGGTATTTTTAAGCCTGTCCATTTCATTTTTGGAAACCAGGAACATTTTCTCTGCATGCTGCATTATGAACCACCGGCTGTATTAGCTATAAGGCTAGTGATTAAAGGTATAGCAAAGCCGAGCAAAGCTCCTATAAAACCGCCGCTCTGGTTCACAATGCGTTTCTTTCCTTTAATGGAGTACTTTTTATCGCTTAATTTCTTTATAGCCCTACGCCATTTTTTCAATATATTTTTTTGGCGCTCTTTAAGGGGGATCTTTCCTTTAAGTATGTTGAGAGCTATATCAAATCATTACTGGGGTTACGTAATATTGATTTTCGGGCCTTCAGATTTGTTTTGACTAATGCTTTTAAAAGGTCCCAATTACGCCGGATCCTGTTCGACATCCTTACAGCACCAGCGCAGCTAACAAAAATAACCGTAAAGATGTGCGCTACCCCATTTTAGAGCTTCTGTTTGCACACATACGCTACAGGCAGATCTGGAGGGAACAGACCGGTTCTGAGTTGCAGGTCCTCAGGCGTGTCAGATCTTAAATCTACAAGTAAATAGCCGTAAGGCTTATGTGTAGCATCTTCAAAAGCTTCTAAAAAGAAACGTGTTTTACCGGGGTACATCTGCGGAGCCAACGTAATAACCTGTAATTTATCACGAGGGTTCTTAAAAAGGACCATGTATTTAGTGTTTAAATTTATGGTTCGGCTTTTCTTACCGTGACAAAAAACGTTTTGAACGAGATACATAATGCTCAAATTTCTGTGGTGTACGTATTTGGTGAATGCGTTTTGTATTTCAAGATTTTCACAAGCCGCCTCCATAAGATCATCAACAACCGCCAAATTTACCTTGTCCATTGGAAAGAGATCCGAGTCTGTAAAATTTTGCGGTACCCCCTCGATAAACCTGATATTTGTAAACAAACGGGTTAGTTCATCATACAATTTCTGCCAACAAGCGTAAAACCAAATGACATTATCAGGTTTGTGCGACATTAACGTATCCTTGTGCATTAATACATTTTTAACAAATAAAAACTCTTTCCGGAATTTGAGGGGCCTGCTAGAATACACGAAAAAGGGTGTTGAAATTGTGCAGTCATGTTTAATAGCCAAAAGGCAGCGTTGTAAAGTCAACCGTCAGCTGCCTCTTTGTGTAGACGCACTTTTGCGTTTTACGTAACGGTCTTGTCTCTATGGTCAAGCGCTTCCTATTCTGAAAATGCCGTCTTGCTCGATGCCTATTGTTTTCTGCGTCTCGGGGTCATTGTTGTGTGAGTTATCCAACACAAGGTCTTTTAAACTGTCAAAATTAAAAAGCCATGTGTTAGCGACATTGAGTGTTATACCCTTAACCTTCAATACGGTTTTCCCGTTGTTAAGTTTGTATCCGTAAGTCTTTGGGCCTGCGGATACAAACTCGGTAATGTGTGCATCGTCGGGTATTTCACTAGTTAGTTCACCGAGAAAATCACCCAAGGGTGGTGTCCATTCAGTCCCCTTACTCACGAATATGTCGTGTCGTGATAAAGGCAACGTTCCTGTAGCCTGTCTAGGAGCGTGTATAATTCGAGTCTGGCATAGGCGGTTGTAAAACAGGCTATAAAAATGTTTCTGTTTTTGTTGTGGGTGTAGCGCTCTTTTACATAGCGCCAATTGACTACGGCCGTATCGTCATCGATGAAATTAACCTCTGAGAGGTCGTAGTACGGCACAAAAGCTAATTTGAAAAAGCTTGTCAGGGTCCGTGACAAGTTAGAACGCTGGCCAAACTTACCCCACAAAGAGTTTAGGAACAGTTTTGAAATTTGTCTTTTTGCGGGGTTTACAGCTATCTTATCAGAGCGCAAGCAGACATCTTCTTTTTTTTTTAAATGCCGCTATGTAAGAGGTTTTTTCAGAAACCGTTTTACACCAACTGGGATAACCGGAAGCCTCCTGTTTATCTCTGAGGTGTTATTTGATGTACGGGGCGAACAAATCGTCTGTTGTATTCGGAAAATGCCAGATCTCGTAGATCTCGGCAATCCTGTAACCTTTTTCAACAGCTAAAACTAGCTCTATCGTACACCATGTACCGGTTAGGGACCGCTCATCGTCTGTGTGACTGCAAATGTCTTTCTGACAGCTCAAGGCGCATGTGTAACATAGCGGGAACATTAGTTTTTTATTTAGCTTTACAGGGAGGACCGGAAAAAATAAATCTCTTGGCGGGTACACTTTAACTCGTGCAATGCCAAAGTATTTTTTGATGTATCCAAAATGATCATAAATGATTTTTGGGTGCCCTACAGGGTAAGTCTTAGTTTTATTAACAAAAGGGTACAGACTGGTGAAATCATAATAATGCACTGTTTCATCGGCCTGCACCTTTTGGTAAAGTTTAATGGCGTTAGTGCGCCCACCGTAAAGCGCGTCACGAGGATCCAAAGGAGTCGGGAATTTCATTTTAATCAGAAAGTCTTTGACCCCCGAATCGTTTGCAATCATTTCCCGCCACTCGTGTTCCCACAGGACGCGGACCGTAAAGCCTTGTCGCTGTAGTCGACTTTTCCTGACTAGGAAAGCTTGGTACAGCTGCCCGTAGGACGATTTAGTAAGCTCGTTGCTGTCCTGCTCGTTATAGCACACAGGACACCCATGATAAAAACAGCCCTGAAATTCAAAAGCGGTGTGTTTACCGTTAACAAAAGCATACCCGTCCAAAAAATATTTACCAACCTTTTTTTCACCGCCCTTTAACGCGTGTTGTATAGAAATGCCTTCAGCATGTTCAAGATACATGAGCCAATGTATAGCGGGTGTTGAAAAGCGTTTCTGGGTCTTGTGGTAATTATCTGCAGGTACAATCACTATGGTATTTTTGGGTAGAAATTTAAACCGATACATGGCCATGCACACGGATGCCAATGTGATAAGCTGGAGTGGATCAATACATTTAGTGACCGTTCTGTATTTGTTTTCACGTTTAATGTATTGCAGCACTTTTTGTTCCGTCATGGCCATAATCGTGTTTCTGTAACACTTACAAGCCCTTCTCAAAACCTCAACATCCTGCTTACAGTAAGCTTTTAACTCTTTTTGAAAATTAAAGGTATCATTTTTATGTTTCTCATACCAATCTGTGAATTCTTTTTTCTCACCGGGCATCATGTATTCAACGCCATAATACATAGCGGCCAGTAGGGCGCCTATGTAGTTTTGATTTTCGGCCGTGTTGAAAAAATGCGGGAAGTGACCCTTGGCGCCTGAAGAACCCATAGCCTCGGGCATCTTGCTGAGCTTCATAGGCATGAAATTCAGAGAGTCTATGAACCTAATTTTTAAGTCCTTCAGGGTAACGCACATTAACCGACCGCCTTGATTTATAAAATCAATTTTAAATTTTTCATTAATCAGCGCCTGTAAAACAAAATAAGCGTCGTAGCGGCCTGCATTGTGAGCTATGAACGTGTAACCCGAAAACTTACCGTCGGCAAAAAATCGCACAAAGTCAAACGTACAGGTTTTTCCGCTAAACTGCCAGGAGTCGGGTCCGTATAGGGTGGTTGCGCAAATGAAATTGGGTATATGCAAGCCTGTTTCTTGCATGCATTCAAAATCGTAAAAGATGTATTTGTCAGTCATTTTTTTGGGGGTGTATGGCTGCATGTAACAAACATGATCGTCAAATTTGTCAACCTGCCCGCCGCAGATGGTGCATTTTAAACCGTTACATTTGTGCTCAAATCCGCAAAAAGTTTTTTTCTTACAAAGAGCTTTATCACTAAGTGCCAGGTTTCTATGTGTTTCAAAACATGCCGCTGAACGGCAATACGTCCTACATATCGGGCAACATGTATTATTAGACTGCTCCGCACAATTCGGGCTCTGGCATGCTTTACAAAACTGCATGCACCCGTGTCGGTATTTATGTTTGTATACAGTGCAACAAACATTGCAAAAATAATCGAAGCCGATAAAGGCTTTTAGATTTTTTATGCCATAATAATGCTTTTCATGGTGCAATATATAGACAGTCTTTTCTTTAGCGGTGCTGGCTGTGTGATAATAACGCCACGTCATCTTCGGGCCCCACCACGGCGACACCTGACAATGATGACAACTAGTTTAAGTGTATGACCGGCTATGCACTCCGCGTTACTCTGTAATGCGTTAGCGATATTGTCCAAAAATGTTTCGGCGCTAAATCCATCTCTAGAATACCTATTAGAAAAAATCGAATCAAATGTTTAGCGAATCTGAAGTGTTCCGTGTACATGGTACTGTTAAAATTCGCTAAGTCACGCTGTTGCTGATATACACGTTCTAGATAAACGGATCTAACATTTTGTGTTTCAGGGGGGTTGTCTGTAATAGCCGTGTTATAGGGCCTGTCGCCTGAATGACGGCGCTTTGATTGCGTGTTTGAAGGTCTATTAGTGGGCGAGCTGTTTGGCCGACTGTGCTCCGCTTGCGCAGTCTGCGGTTGCTGATGTGTTTGTCCAGCATTCAGACGAGTCGACGCACCAGTCTTGTTACGACACTCCTGTCTTTTTTTGCTAACTATTTTTTTCGGACGCGCCGGCGGCCCATTGTTACGCCGGCTATGCCTTTTTTCTCTAGCTCTTTTAGAACGTTTAACTGAAAAACAGATTTTTATAGCCTTTTTTAACTTTCTAACCCTAGCACTTACAGTTGTTTTTGTGCTTTTAAAAGGGCGTCCACCTCCACCAGTCATCACTAGTCAGTCTCGGCGTAGCAGCTCTTTTTCAAGAGCGTCAAGATGCGTAATCAGTCGTATGCATTTGTCACGCGTAGCGTGTATTTGTCCCTCAGTATTTTTGTTGGGACTGTTAAACGCTAGAGACGTAGAGTCTTTAACGTAACATTTTAAATGCAACGCCACGCGTGCCATTTTGTCATTACATTTTCGCGATATCCCTCAACGTACGTCTTTCCACCCCGACAATAACAGGAATGGACAAGAGGCGCGTCTCGCTGTTGGGGTTCGCTTATCTGTTGTACGTTGCTGCATGTGTCTGGCGTGTCAAATGTGATGCGCTTTTTACAAGATACTACATCCTGTGTATTGGGCGCTGGTGTTATGTCGCATAAAGCTGTAATATCATTTATTACGCTAGTTGGCTCACCACTCTGCAGACCCGGCAGCGGCGTTGTTAGAACTCCAGCTATCGGTGTAAACTGTTCCTGATGCTGTTTAGTGGTCGAGCGTTGTCTCTCTTTAGCGATTCGTGCTTTGTTGTTTTGTTTTCTTTTGGCTGAAATTTAAAGACAAACATTAAGATATAGTATTAAGAATTTTAAAGCGCTATAATTAAACAGCTATTATAAAAATATCGAAAAATTGCTAGAATTTATATAGTTGTGTTATTTGGATGTATAGATACATAGCTGGATAAATGGGTGGATAGATAGATTGATAGCTAGATATGTCATTATGCCTTTTATTAAAAATGTAAAGACAAGCAGCCAGCTGTAGGTATTAAGAACATCAAGCGGCTCTAATTAAAACAGAGCGCCGTGTAATATTAACTTACGGGCATCAGGACAGCGGATGACCGACATTGCGGTATTTTCAGACAGCCAACTGTCGCGGGCGTTGGTGATCGCCTCTGGTGGTTCGGGGAATGAAACAGTTCTGTTGGTACGTGCGCTACTACCCGGCAGGCGGGCGTTGGTGCTCGCCTCTGGTGGTTCGGGGAATGAAACAGTTCTGTTGGTACGTGCGTTGCTACCCGGCAGCTGAAAAACTTTCAATTACAAGGTTTGATTAAACAAGATTGTTTTATACCCGTTTAAAAGTTATAGACATTGTTTTTTGAGCCGCTGTAGCTGGATCCTTACCCGTTGTGTTAGATTTCTTTGATACCGCTTTGGCGCCGCCGGTCGTGGCCATTTTTCTTTTCAACGCTGCATTTAAAAAAAGTATTAGACTTATAGCCATTGTTTAAAATATATTACAGCCGCAATGCATTTTGATCCTTGTGCTCTTTGCCCCGCTTGCGACGCTTTTGTAGGGCCTCCTCGGAGAGTGTCGCGATGTCATCAATTGTATACACTTTTCTTTCCAGCGCTGTGTTTTAAAAAAGTGTATTAGAAATATAGATAATGTTTAAAACAGCCAACATCAAAGAAGTTGATCGAGCCTTACGGGTTCTGGCTAGCCTGGTCGTCTGTTTCATTTCAGGGCGCCCTGGGGTTGTGAGATCGATAACTCGCGACGGATCGTTCTCCTTTAGCTCGTCAGAATTGTTGTTGCTAGTAACTTGAATGTTTGAATGTACTGTATTTTCAGTATCAACGTCTCTGGTCGCAATTCCTAAAATGTCGCGGATTTGCGTGTCTGTAATAAATGTACATGAAATATAGCGAGCTATAAAACTACATATGTAATAAAAGCATAAGCTGGTTATACTTACCGGGTAGGCAAGGTGATGTCGGATTGTAATCGGGTTCGCTTGAAATATACGTATGAACTAGCCCCATACTGGGCGAATCGTCTGAAAACAATTGCGCACCACCACCGCTAATGTACGACTCATAGTAATCATCGACCGCCATAAGCAGCTGCGCATCGGGCATGTTGTCATCCCCCCATAAATCTTGGTACGAATCCATCTAAACAAAAATGTATATTGTTAGTTAAATTATAACTATATAGCTGACACATTCGATAGATAAATTGTAGTTGCGGTATTTGTCTGTATGTATACATAGATGGATAGCTAGGTATCTAGCTAACAGAGAGATGTAAAGCTAGATAGTTAGCTAGTTAGATAGATAGATAGATAGATGGATTGATAGAATTTAGATAGTTGGGGTATTTGGCTGTATGTATACATAGATAGACGAGATAGATACATAGATACATAGATAGATAGATAGATAGATAGATGGATAGATGTATAGATAGCTAGATAGGTTGATAGCTAGAAGAGATAGATACATAGATGGATAGATATATACATAGGTAGACAGATAGAATAGATAGATACATAGATAGATGTATAGATGTATAGATAGATAGATTGCTAGAATTTAGATAGTTGGGGGTATTTGGCGGTGTGTACACATAGATAAAATGGATAGATAGATATATAGACGTTACATAGATTCAGATAACATAAGACATATTCAATAAATAGTGAAAGATATTGCTAGTTAAAATATAACCTCATTTGTATGTGATAAAAGAAAAAAGTCAGTTAGTAAAGCATTACGAATTATAAATAAGCCCAGTTGCATAGCTGCAGATAACATAAGACATATTCAAAATAGTGAAAGCTTTAAAAGCATAAGTGCCAATGGTCCTCACCTTTTAAATGTATTATGACTTGTTGGTCTCTGCGTCTATGTGCCCAAATCTCTCTGTGATAGCCCTGCAGAGACTGGACCCTGTTTATATAGGCGGTCTGTGTTGTAACACATGTCAGGTGGTAGCGATTAGCATATTGATTAGTTGCAAAAAAAAAATCAAGCTGTATAAAATGATATAAAGAGATATCAACGTGTTTAGCCTTTATATCAATGTTATAAAATTACAAAAATATTATTTATAATACCTAATTAAATTATAGTAGTTAAATTATGTTTTATAAGAATTTATATGTTTATTATAGGCCTTTTTATGCATTAATCTTAATTTTATATCAATACCTTATCGGGTGCTATAAAAAAGGACTTATCAGTGTCTTTTGCTTTTATTTAAAATGAAACTTATAAACTGTATAAAATGATATAATGTGTTTTTGATGCCACTGACAGGGGTCATGGCCTTGTAGAGCCTCTCCAATTTTATATCAATAGCTTATCGGTTGCTATAAAAAGGACTTATCAGTGTCTTTTGAATTTTTATTTAAAATGAAACTTATAAACTGTATAAAATGATATAATGTGTTTTTGATGCCCCTGACAGGGGTCATGGCCTTGTAGAGCCATTCCAATTTTATATCAATAGCTTATTGGGTGCTATAAAAAGGACTTATCAGTGTCTTTTGCATTTATTTAAAATGAAACTTATAAACTGTATAAAATGATATAATGTGTTATGATACCCCTGACAGGAGGCTATGGCCTTGTAGAGCCATTCCAATTTTATATCAATACCTTATCGGGTGCTATAAAAAGGACTTATCAGTGTCTTTTGCATTTTTATTTAAAATGAAACTTATAAACTGTATAAAATGATATAATGTGTTTTTGATGACCCTAATGTACGGGGGCCATGTAGAGCCGCACGATGACAGGGTCTGGGACAATCTTGAATTGAGCAATGTGTTTTGCAAGAGGGCGTGACCCCCGTACATTAGTGTATCTGTAGATAAGCCATTTAGGCCCGTATCGATTGAAAATGTGCTTTGCAAGCGGTCGTGTCGATGACAGGGTCTGGGACAATCTTGAATTGTGCAATGTGTTTGCAAACATTTGTGATCAGCAGTTTCAAGAGATATAAGGGACACTCTTGAATTGAGCAATGTGTTTGGAAACATTTGTGATCAGCAGTTTCAAGAGATATAAACTTGATATCAAGCTATATAAAAGGGGGCGTGTAAAAGGGGCAAATAGCTTGATATCAAGCTATATAAAAGGGGCGTGTAAAAGGGGCGTGGTACCTGTCACTTTGACGAAACATATACCCTCTATCTACTAGTAACCACAGATGAGAGCTGCCTTATATTTGATCTAATATGGAGCAGTGTATCAACCTACCTGACCATGGATCAGAACCAGAACAATATGTATCAGCTCTAGGCAAAAGAATTTACAACTTTACAACTACTTAGGCTGAAACCCCTATGTGGAATAATAGAGGACTAGACAAGGTAAACTCTCTCCCAGATTCTGAGTTCTGGGTGCAATGAGGCATTACATCCATATTTTACCTCTTCCAAAACCACATCCTTACGTCCTTTGAGCAGTTGCATGATGGGTACTGCCTCCCTTGCACAAGTTTCTATAGATAATTGAAGTTCAGACATGCTCTTGCTGCACAATTTCTGACACCCTCTTCACTTATCTCCTCTGACTGGAGTCCTCAAAAAGCAAGGCCCCAAAGGCCTCATATCAGCCAATTATGCTCATCTGACCCAATCTAAGACACTCACTATGCCCATAACTGCTGAAGCACTATGGTGCAAGGTGGTACTGGACCTTACCGCTGAAGATTGGACTGATGCGCTTTACACCCCCTCTTCATGAATCTCCATCAGCCAATCATTGATTTATACAACTATATACATTACATCAATGCTATCTTACACTGGTATGCCTGTACAGAATGGGTAGGATTTCTACTACTCAATGACATAGGTATCTATAAAACTTACCAGGAAAGATTAAAGGACCTTAACATGTATAGCTTGGAAGAAAGACGAGACAGAGGGGATATAATAGAAACTTTTAAATACATAAAGGGAATCAACAAGGTAAAAGAGGAGAGAATATTTAAAAGAAGAAAAACTGCTACAAGAGGACAAAGTTTTAAATTAGAGGGGCAAAGGTTAAAAAGTAATATCAGGTAGTATTACTTTACTGAGAGAGTAGTGGATGCATGGAATAGCCTTCCTGCAGAAGTGGTGGCTGCAAATACAGTGAAGGAGTTTATGCATGCATGGGATAGGCATAAGGCCATCCTTCATATAATATGGGGTCAGGGGCTATTCATAGTATTCAGTATATTGGGCAGACTAGATGGGCCAAATGATTCTTATCTGCCGACACATTCTATGTTTCTGTCTTATCACCTCTATTATTTGCAGTGGCGATTGAACCTTTGACATTAATTAATCAACAAGATGTTAACTTTCATGGTATATTTGAGGGCTCCAGGGAAGAATGCATAGGCATATATGCAGATAACATGGTGCTATGTTTGTCTGATCCCAAATACTCCCTCCCATATGCAGTATTACTCATTAACTCCTTTGGCAGGTTCTCAGAGCTACTTATTAATTGGCAAAAATCCTACCTTTTTCCACTCTCACGGACCAGCTGGCATATTGGAGAGGAACTTCAAATATTAAGGGATACATATTACTAGGGACACTTTGCATTCCTATCTGCTTAATGTGACTCCTATGCTGCCATATCTTAGGCTCTCTGCCTCTGTTGACGGTGGGTATAATTAGTCTGCTTAAAATGGTTACCCTACCTAAACTCCTATACACATTTGAGCACATAGACACAATAGTAGCACAAATATTTTTTTCCCCCGAAGTGGAGTCCCTTATATCTAGATTTATCTGGGGCAAGAACGGGCCCAAACTCCGCTTGAGTACTCTGCAGTAACCTAAGACATAAGGAGAGCAGCCTTGCCTAACTTTCAACTATACTTTGTAGAAAGGTAAGTTTGATACATTTGTTCTTGGTTGTCTGACACACCATTACCTAATAGATATTGTTATGGAATATAATGGACACTTGCTTGGCACTTACAAAATGGTGCCTGTCCAAGAGATAACCCCCAGTATGCATTCTACGATTGAAACTATTTGCAGCAAAAACTTGAAACTGTCAGGAAATCCTCTAAGTCTATCATACACATGCCTTAAATATATTTCCTGTTTACATTCCTTCTTGCTAAAAATAATGTGAAGCCCCCATCAAATGAATTAGAGTTATGCTTAACTACTTAGGCTGAAACCCCTATGTGGAATAATAGAGGACTAGACAAGGTAAACTCTCTCCCAGATTCTGGGTGCAATGAGGCATTACATCCTTATTTTACCTCTTCCAAAACCACATCCTTACATCCTTTGAGCAGTTGCATGATGGGTACAGCCTCCCTTGCACAAGTTTCTATAGATAATTGCAGTTCAGACATGCTCTTGCTGCACAATTTCTGACACCCTCTTCACTTATCTCCTCTTACCCTCTGACTGGAGTCCTCAAAAAGCAAGGCTCCAAAGGCCTCATATCAGCCAAATATGCTCATCTGACCCAATCTAAGACACTCACTATGCCCATAACTGCTGAAGCACTATGGTGCAAGGTGGTACTGGACCTTACCGCTGAAGATTGGACTGATGTGCTTTACACCCCTCTTCATGCATCTCCATCAGCCAATCATTGATTTATACAACTATATACATTACATCAATGCTATCTTACACTGGTATGCCTGTACAGAATGGGTAGGATTTCTACTACTCAATGACATAGGTATCTATCTCCAGACACAGATTTTCTACAACTTTAATGGTTCTGTGCCAAGCTACAATGGATTTTGGATGGCGGTAACGCACTTATTATCCACTTTTGTGAGACAGTCTGTCCCTGCCTAGTTCTGTGACTGTTAACCTCCGGCACTCCAGCTGTGGGAAAACTACAACTCTCAAGATGTACATTTAGTTGGCGGTTTGGAAATGAATGGGGTATGCTGGGAGTCATAGTTTCACCACAGCTGGAGTGCCAGAGGTTAGCCATCATTGCCCTAGGTTGTGTCTTCTTGGGCTTATGGAAGAGGATCAGTTGTTATATTGCACCCAAATGCTGCTACACAAAACAATGTTTTTATTATTAAAGCGCCATTCATTCCATGGCACTGTAAATATGAAAAAGGGGCATACATACATAATACAGACAATTGCATTAAGCATAAACAAGACAAGTTACAAAGTGGTACAGAAGGAGAGAGGGCCCTGCCCATGAGGGCTTACAATCTACATGGTATGGGAGGACACAGTAGGTGAGGGTGAAGCTGGTCATGTTGGTATAAAGGCAGCAGGGTCACTGGTTGTAGGCTTGTCTGAAGAGGTGGGTTTTTAGGTTTGTTTTGAAGGATTCCACTGTAGGTGAGAGTCTGATATGTGAGGGTAGTGAGTTCCAGAGTGTGGGGGATGCACAGGAGAAATCTTGAAGGCGATTGTGTGAAGAGGTGATAAGAGGAGAGGAGAGAAGGTCTTGTGAGGATGTATCGGGAAAGTAGCTCAGAGATGTAGGGAGGGGACAGGTTGTGGATGGCCTTGTATGTATTTGTTAGTATTTTGAACTGAATTCGCTGGGCAATGGGGAGCCAGTGAAGGGATTGGCAGAGGGGAGAGGCAGAGGAGTAACAGGGTGAGAGGTGGACTAGTCGGGAGCAGATTTGAGGATAGATTGGAGGGGTGCGAGAGTGCTAGATGGAAGGCCACAGAGGAGAATGTTGCAGTAGTCTAGGCGGGAGATGATGAGGGCACGTACAAGCATTTTTTCGCAGATTCAAAGTTGAGGAATGCGCAAATGCGGGAGATGTTTTTGAGTTTGAGGCGGCAGGTGGTGGAAAGGGTTTGGATTTGTGGTCGGAACGAGAGGGCAGAATCCAAGGTCATTTCAAGGCAGCGGTGAGCAATATGGGGGAAAGGTGATGAATTCTGTTTTATCCATGTAAAGTTTTAGAAAGCGAGAGAAGAAGGATGATATAGAAGATAGACATTGTGGGATTCTGGATAATAAGGTGGTGATGTCTGGACCAGAGAGGTAGATTTGTGTGTCGTCAGCATAAGAATGATACTGAATCCATGGGACTCTATGAGATGTCCCAGGCCAAAAGTGTAAATAGAGAATAGAAGGGTTTCAATGACAGAGCCTTGCGGGACACCAGAGAGGGAATGAGACAAGGAGGTGGTGTGAGAGGGGGGAGACGCTAAACATCTGGTCTGTGAAGTATGATGTAATCCAGGAGAGGGCCAGGTCAGTGATGCCAAGAGATGAAAAAGTTTGCAACAGAAGGGAGTGGTTGACTGTGTCAAAGGCAGAGGACAGGTCAAGGAGAAGGAGGCCAGAGTAATGTTTTTTGGTTTTGGCTGTTAGTAGGTCATTGGTGACTTTGGTAAGGGCAGTCTCAGTCAAGTGGTGGGGTCGGAAGCCAGATTGCAGCCGGTCAAAGGGGGAGCAGGAGGAGAGGTGAGAGGACAGTTCAGAATGGACATGTTGTTTAAGTAGCTTTGAGACATACCAAAGAAGCGATATGGGGCGATAACTGGACAAAGATGGGTCAAGTGAGGGCTTTGTGAGGATGGGTGTAATGGTAGCATGTTTAAAAGTAGAGGTGAAGATGCCAGAGGTTAGTGATAGGTTGAAGAGATGAGTTAGGGCTAGGATAAACACTGTGGTGAGGTTAGGGATGAGGTGAGATGGGATTGGGTCAAGTGCACAGGTGGTGAGATGTGATCTGGAGAGTAGAGTGGAGAGTTTTTTTTCTGTAATGGTGGAGAAGCGGGTTTTGGGAGAAGAGGCAGTTGTGTAGAGGGTCTGTGGGGACTGTGTACTGAAGCTTACTCTGATGTTGACTATCTTTTGTTTTAAGTATGCAGCAAAGTCCTCAGCTGAAATGAGAGGCTGGGGGATGGAGAAGGGAGTTAAGTGTTAAAAAGTTGTTTAGGGCTGTGGGCCAGGGAAGATATGAGAGATGAGAAGTAGGCCCGTTTTGCATCAGCGAGTGAGGATTTGAATATGAGGAGGGATTGCTTGTATGCGGTAATTTGATCTTTAGAATGGGATTTCTTCCATTGCCGCTCAGCAGCCCTGGAAGCTTGTCTGAGTTTTTTGGTCAGGTTGGTGTGCCAGAGTTGTCTGTTGATTTTTCGGGTTTTGTTGTGTGTGTGAGGGGGGAAACTGTGTCCAGAGCTGTACTTGTTGTGGTGTCGCAGGGTGGTCGCAGCATCTGGGTCTTGGAGGGAACAAATAGTAGGGAGTGGCAGAAGAGAGTCAGAAAGCAAGCGAAAGTCAAGGTTTTTAAGGTTCCTGGGGGGGGGGGGGGTGCTAGTTTGTGGACCGAAGGAGCAGCAGGAGAGACCAATGAAGAGAAGGTGAGTAGGTTGTGGTTGGATAGGGGGAGAGGCAAATTAAAAAGGTTAGGGAGCAGAGGCAGGTAAAGATAAGATCCAGAGTGTGGCCATCTCTGTGGGTGGGAGTGGAAAACCACTGTGAGAGGCCGAAGGAGGAAGAGAGTGATAGGAATTTAGAGGCAGCAAAGTGGCAGGTGTCAATAGGGATGTTGAAGTCACCCATGATGATAGTGGGGATGTCGGCAGAAAGAAAGTGTAGTAGCCAGGTGCTAAAGTGGTCAAGAAAGATGGTGGCTGGGACTGGGGGGGCGGTAAATGACAGCTGGTTGAAGGTTGGAGGGAGAGCAGATGCGAACAGTGTACTTCAAATGAAGTGAGTGTAATGGAGGGTGGTAGTGGAGTTGGGCTGTAGGAGCAGGTGTCTGATAGGAGAAATTCTCCTATCAGACACCTGCTCCTACAGCCCAACTCCACTACCACCCTCCATTACACTCACTCCTCCACCATGTTTGCAGCCGGGGCGGGGGTGCGAGTGAATCTAAATCCACTATAAGATAGTGCAGCAGGGGAGAAAACAACTGTAACACCCCAGAGTTGTGTTACAAAACTCTTTTACCCCGCTACAACCTGTTAAGGGCATTAACCTTGTCATCGAATGTGATTTTACATAATATACTCACAAATGTGCATTGTAAAGCCTTGTAAATGTATATTGCTGTAATTTTCATGTCCACCAGCAGGTGGCAGCAATGTGTTCAGCAAGGACTTCGCCAGTTTAGTGTTTCTGAACTGGAATAGTACATTCCAGTTCAGCTCCCCCCTCTTTGAGCAGAGTGGGCTGGTCCATATCCTGCCTCATGGGGAGAGAAGGAAGTTACAGTTAGTGTGCCAGCCACCCCGGCTAGGGGAAGGCTGTGCGAGTAGGAGCTCCCAGATATAAGGATCCAAGCCAGGATCTTGTCTCGGCTGAGATAATTGATCATCATCCCCAGCCTGAGCCTTGCAGCCTCAGCTAGAAGAAAGCAAGCAGCCACCTCCAGTTACAGGAAGAAGCATACCCTGAGACAATAACTGAGTATCGTCCAGAGACCCAGGAGAAGCCATATTCCTCCTCAGCTAGTCAGTCCCCACACAGCAGAAGATAGAAAGTGCAGAAGCCAAATTCCTGCCATATTACAGAGCTACTAAGCAGACGTCCTTTTCCTGCAAAAGCTCCAGGCACTTGATAGAGCAGAAGATAGATTCCTGTCACACATTGCCAATACCTGCTGGGATAAAAGACTATTGCTGTACCTTGTTTGGATGAAAGCTACTACCAGTAAATACAAGTTTGAACTTTACCCAAAGTCTGGATCTCAATTTCTGCTACCAGTTCCTCTATTACTCTTACTAGCACAACATTCATTTTATTGCATGTGAGCCAGGATCCAGCCATACTCAGGTAGGAGACACCATTGACACTATTACCACTACCATACAGAGACATTACACCACTCTGGCATTCCTAACCTGGTACGTGAGTTACAACACCTTAAAGGGCCCTGTGTTAGTACCCTGCGCACGCTGCAATTGGAGTCACGAACAAACTATAGACTATTGTACCCATATCCTGACCCACTGCATAATTTGGCATCCGTGTAACCGTACCACGGTCCTTGCTCATTGCACAACCAGAAACGAAAATGCAGCAGCACAGCAGTCGGATTTTATAGTGGTGGTGCCCGTGGTGTCAGATGCCAGTCTGTAAGCACCCAGTCACAGCAAATTAAGTATTGAAGATATACCACGGCACTCTCATTTCTTCAGCATTCCAACATTTAATCACCAATTCTCAGCGACATTTCGACCACACTTGTCGAAACATCGCTGAGAATTGGTGATTAAATGTTGGAATGCTGAAGAAATGAGAGTGCTGTGGTATATCTTCAACACTTAATTTGCAGCAGGGGAGGAGGTGTCAGTCATGTTTCTGTGAGATCCAGACAGAAAAGTTTTTGAGAGATGAAAAGATGAATGTAGGACAGTTTGTTACAGACAAAGCGTGCATTCCATAATGCTCCTGCAAGAGGAACCAAAGGAGCAGAGGTCAGAGGAATGGTTATTAGGTTTAAGGGTTTGCAGAAATTTGTAGAAGGATATTTGTACTGGGACGTAGAGGTGATAGTGGGGATCTGCTGAGGGGGGGCTGGATTTGGAGAGATATCACCAGCAATAAGGAGAAGCAGAGAAAGTGTTAGTAGGTGAGAATAAGAGAGGGCATGAGGTATCTGTGTGAGTTTGGGAAGGAAGTGTTTTACATTGCCAAACAGGTTTGTGCAAGCGGTCAGATGAGAAGGTAAGATGGAGGAAGAGATAAATAGTTCCTTGCTGGGCGAATTGATGTGGGGGTATTTCATGAGGTTTTGGAAAAGTGAGAAGAGTAAGATGGAAAAATGAAGCATTGTTTGCATTAACTATTTATGTAATTACCTGTGGGTCACTTCTGGTTCAATTCTGGTATAATTCAGTATGTGCACTTGAAAGATGTTGCATTTGGAAATACCAAGGTCTAGAAGACCTAGGAATTTAAATTTATACCACTCAGTGTTCAATCAGGTGTGACCAAGATGGGAGGGGGCTACATATGGCTTAATCAAGGGAGGACCTGATACAGGGGTGGAATAGTCGATGTAAATAAATACTCAAAAAATCCAGCAGGGAAAGAACATTAAAGTTCAATGGAGACATACCAGGGAATGAGAAGGAAAGATGTGGAAAAGCTGGGTGCAGCATTAAGATGGATGGCCAGTTTTTCAATGGTGCAATTTAGTTAACACCATGATCTCCTATGAAAGAATTGCATATAAGAAAAGAAAGTGTGTAGACAGCTTCCACAAAGTGTGTGAACACTGGTGTAATTCCCGTCTAACTGTATATACGCTGCAGGGTTTTCTGCAGCTCCTGGCTTCGACTTAACCCACCTATGGTTCTATTACGCTTTGGGTCGCTTCACTCAGGATGAATACTATCCCTCTAGGATAGATCTAACATATACAGTATAAATGATGTCTTACCTGGCATCAACTGAAAAACTGACACCCTATTCCCTCCTCCATACTTAGCTAGTCTGGTGCTTTACATTTGTGTTATGTATATTCTTACCCACTTCTTTATTCAGATGTATGTTGTGTCTGCCATGATCTATGCACGCCATACATTGTTTGCTTGATCTTTTGTATTGTAGTCTTCAATAAATGCTATTGGGATGATATGCTGGCAATAAGACTATGTAGAAACTACATAGTCTTGTAGGGGGGGCTGTCCATCTCTTCAAATAATAATAAATAAATAAATTTCTTGCAGGTGGCTAGTTTGGTAATGTCAGAAGGAGGTTCTGTAGAAGGTCCTCCTTTTCTGACATCAGTTTTCACTGATCAAAGTCCTTAGGATTCTAGCCTTCACACCCCCAATTCTTCCCAGCGTCATTTGAGCATCCTTTTTACCTCGTGATTTTGCCTGCCAACATGTGCAGTAAAATGGCACTGTGCAGCAATTTACTGGATTCGCGAAATTTTTAATAAACCCAGTTCATTCCGAATCTATGTATATATAGCTCATTCCCCCACAAGATAATTTTCACTGCAATACTGGATGGTCCACTCTTTAATCCAGCAAAAATATACACCCACAATGTTATAGTTTAAAAATGAAGTTTATTCAGTATACAGGATAACTTTATGTTTTAGATATATGACACAGATATTTTTGAATCTTTGTTACACTTTGTATTTTGTACCACCTTTTATAAAACCACCTTTTATGAAAGGCAGATTTTACACTAGTTTTCTGCTTGCCCTGTGGGCATAAAGTGGGCTCCAAGTGTTATATGTATTTAATTACTGATCCAGTATAGAGTGACGAAATGCCAGGCACCAGTCCAGCGCAGATTTTCAGCATATTAAGCAGGCGCTTGGCTGTCCATTCAACATCATCTTCATCCTGAAAAAGAATGCCCCAAATAAGATAAAGTATATTAAACAGTGTCTCATATAAAAAAGCCTGCAAGACAATCCGTTTTGCTGAAATCTTGAATGCACAGAGAGACTATTTCCTCTCAGCTTCTTCCATCTTGAACCTGAAACCAGCTAGTGTACATCACAGCATTACATCAATGCTTAAACTGGAAATTGGAAAATGGGGCTTGCAGGATAATAATGAGGAATAGAAAGAATAATGAGGAATAGGAAGAAGTACCGAGGTAAGAATAACTCCTGACTTATGTACAGTATGTTTGTTTTTTTCATTAGATTTTTTTTCCCAGTTAGTGTTTAACTCCTTCTACCCCAGGACAGTTTTCAACTTCCTGACCAGTCCATTTTTTTTTTTTTTTTGCAAATCTCACATGTGACTTTATGGTATGTGGTAATAATTTTCGAATGCTTACACTTATCCAAGCCATTCCGAAACTGTTTTCTCATTGTTATTATTAAAGCGACATTCATTCTATGGTGCTGTACATATGAAAAGGGGCATACATACAAAATAAAGACCATTACAATAAGCATTAACAAGACAAGTTACAAACTGGTACAGAAGAAGAGAGGGTCCTGCCCACGAGGGCTTACAATCTACAAGGTATGGAGGAAGGACACAGTCAGTTAGGGTAAAGCTGGTTATGGCAGTCTAGCAGAAGGGTAACTGGTTGTAGGCTTGTCTGAAGAGGTGGGTTTTCAGGTTTCTTTTAAAGGATTCCACTGTTGGTGAGAGTCTGACATGTTGGGGAAGAGAATTCCAGGGTATGGGGGATGCACGGGAGAAATCTTGGAGAAGATTGTGGGAAGAGGTGATAAGAGTAGAGGAGAGAAGGAGGTTTTGCGAGAATCGGAGATTACGCGTGGGGATGTATTGGGAAAGTAGCTCAGAGATGTATGGAGGATACAGTTTGTGGACAGCCTTATATGTATTTGTTACTATTTTGAACTGAATTCGCTGGGAGATGGGAAGCCAGTGATGGGACTGGCAGAGGGAAGAGGAGTAACGGGGTTAGAGGTGGATTAGTTGGGCAGCAAAGTTGATGATAGATTGGAAGGGTGCAAGAGTGTTCGATGGAAGGAGGATGGCAAAGGAGTCTAGGCGGGAGATGATGAGGGTATGTACAAGCATTTTTGCAGACTCCTGGTTGAGGAATGGTTGAGTTGGAGGCAGCAGGTGGTGGAAAGGGCTTGGATGTACTTTTTGAAGGACAGGCTTAATCCAAGGTTACTCTAAGGTAGCAGACTTGGTTGACTGGGGAGAGCCATTGACCTTGATAGATAGGTCTGTTGGGTGGGTTGAGCAAGATGGGGTAAAGATGATAAATTCTGTTTTATCCATGTAAAGTTTTAGAAAGCGAGAGGAGAAGGAAGATATAGAAGATGGGCATTGTGGTATTCTGGATAGTAAGGTGGTGATGTTTGGACCAGAGAGGTAAATTTGTGTGTTAGCATAAAAATTATACTGAAAGCCATGGGACTCTATGAGCCGGCCCTTGCCAAAGGTGTATATTGAGAAGAGCAAGGGTCCTAGGACATTGACAGAGAGGGAATGAGATGAGGAGGTGGTGTGAGAGTCTGAGACACTAAATGTCTGGTCTGTGAGGTATGATGTGATCCAAGAGAGTGACAGGTCCATGATGCCAAGAGATAAAAGAGTTTGCAACAGAAGGGAGTGATTGATGGTGTCAAAAGGCAGAGGACAAGTCAAAGGAGGAGGACATGTATTTTTTGGATTTGGCCATTAGAAAGTCATTGGTGACTTTGGTAAGGGCAGTTTCAGTCGAGTGGTGGGGTTGGAAGCCAGATTGTAGCCACTTAAAGAGGGAGTAGGATGACACATTGTACTTCATGACAGTGGTAAATTTGAGTTAATATATTTCACCTTATTTATAAAAAAAAAAAGTTTACCCAAAAATTGTAAAGATTTGCACTTTTCTACATTTCAATTTCTCTGCTTTTAAGAGAAAAATACAATTATTATTATTATCAATACCTCAAAATAGTTATTACTTTACATTTTCTATATCTCTGCTTCATTTTGTAAATGTATTTTTTTATTTTATTATGTCAGATGGATTTTGGATGTAGTTTTTACATTTGTTAGGAAAATTTCCTAAAACCCACTTTTCTAAGTACCTATTCAGTTATGAAGTCACTTTGTGGGGCATAATACAAAATAGAAACCACCCATAAATGACCCCATTGTAGAAACGACACCCTCAAGTTATTCAAATACGAGTTTGCAAACTTTGTTAACCCTTTAGGTATTCCACAAGAATTAAAAGGAAAATAGAGGAGAAATTTCAATATTACATTTTTTTTAAAAAGATTTTCCATTTGAATCCATTTTTTCCTGTAAGGCAGCAACGGTTAACAGCCAAACAAAACTCGGCACTTATTACCCGATTCTGCAGTTTACAGAAAAACCCCATATATGGTCGTAAATAGAGATGAGCAAATCGAAGCTAATGAAGTGGAATTCGATACGAATTTCAGGAATTATTCGATTAACACCGAATCCGAATTTCCTCAAGCTTCGTGGTAACGAATCACATTTTTTCCTAAAATGGCTGCTGCATGTGTTAGGACATGAAGCAAAGAACTCTGGGAACGAGGGATCACCCACAATTCCATGCATGCAGCCAATCAACAGCCAGCCAACCCTGTGATGTCACAATCCTTTAGATAGCCTCAGCCATCTTGGATTCAGCCATTTCCCAGTGTACTTAGTGCAGGGAGAAACGTTAGCAGTCACTAGGGACAGTGCTAGGAAAGACTTCAAAACTTATATTTTGCTCAATAGAAGTTCAGGGAAAGAGCATTAGAAGAGTAGGGAAAGGACAGGGAGAAATTATTCCACAGTATCAAAGCAGAACAGGGTTCAATAGGGGTGTTTACAGCCTAGGCAATAGGAAAAATCCTATTACACCTTGCTGCACTGACTGCGGACCCAAATTGCCATTATACTGCTACTCATTTCAGGTTTTCAATACCTCTAATTCCAGCAAACCGTTCTTGTTATTGGGGTCTTATTAGCCCTTGTGTGGTGCAGTTATAGATATGTTCTAAAGCCTATTTTTGTCGTATATTAGTGGGGGGGGGGGGCTTATTAACCATTGTGTGGTGAAGTGAGAAAATTCAAGCCCTTTTTGGCGTGCATTAGTGACAAAAAAACCCCCATTTATTTGCTGTTAACGGTATCAGTTATATGTTCTAAAGCCTTTTTTAAGCGTGTATTAGTGGGGAAAAAGAAAAAGGACTTATTAGCCGTTGTATGGTGAAGTGGGAAAATGATAGCCCTTTTTGGCATGTATTAATGGCAAAAAAATATATATTTGCCGTTCAGCGGGGAAGTTCCATTGTACTACAGCCATTTACGGGGTGTATTAATAGGATAGGATAGATACGTACGTCCTATTAGCCGTTCTGCAGTGAATTGTGATAGTTATATTTTTTGGGGGTGTATTAACAAGTCCTCTGGGGACATTTACTTCACTTTTTTTTTTTTTTCACTGTTGATTTCTCCTGTAACTGGGGCTGACATAGTAGCCCCAGTTACAGAAGAAATACACCCCCCAGAGAGGCTGTACAGCGCATTACAGCGCTGTATAGCCTCAGTGCAGGGCTGATTGAGGTCTGTGAAAAGACTTCACACATTCAGGAACGTCCATTCAGAAATAGAGAACCACCTCCTGGACATTTATAGTCTATGGGCGGACGGGAAGTGGTTAAAAGGAAAAAGAATATGTCTAATTAGCCTGTCTGCAGTGAACAGACATTGTTATACAGCCATTGTTGGGGTGTATTAATGGGAAAAATAAGTATGTGTTATTAGCTTTACCCGCAGTAAATTTACATTCAGTGGTGACATTTTTTTGTGATACAGCCTTTTTGGGGAAAATTGGTTGGCAAATGTAGACTTTCTTCTGTAGGGACTGAGTATTTGTGTCGATTAGCCATTCAGTGGTGACATTTTTTGGTGCAACAGCCTTTTTTGGGTAAAATTGATGGGTGATTGTAGAGTATCTTCCGTAAGGAGTAACAATTATTTTGATTAGCCATTCAGTGGTGAAATTTGTTTGTGATGCAGACTTTTTGGGGAAAATTGGTCAGTGAATGTAGACTCTTCTGTAGGGACTGAGTAATTGCGTCGATTAGCAATTTGATGGTGGCCTTTTTTGGGAAAATTGCATGGTGGTGTCACACTGTTCTACACCTTGTTTACTTGGGCGAACTGAGTCACACAGGGAAGGAACTGCTCCGTGTCATTCATCAAGAAACCAAATCCTGGCTTTCTCCGTGACAACTCAAAATTGGAACCATGGTGACCGATAAGAGGAAGAACATGGTGTCGGCACTGCATCAAGGTGGGCTAAGTGCACATTTTCAATCTGGTTGTCAAGCGGTTCCTCAAGTCTTCCACCCATCTGCAAGACATCCTAAAAATGACCAGGAAACTTTGCATGCACTTCAGCCACTCGTACACTGCAAAGCACACCCTCCTTGAGCTGCAGAACGTCGTCCCCCAACATAGGCTAATATGCGACGTTTCTACCCATTGGAATTCCACCCTCCATATGTTGGACCGACTATACGAACAGTGAAAGGCCATAAAAAACTCCCCTGTGTAACTTTGATGTTAGCCATTGGTAGCTCATGCGTGGCACCTGCCATTTGCTTGCGCCCTTTGATGAGGCCACTTTATTTCTCAGTCGCCAGGATTACGGGAAGAATGTTATTTCACCGATTCATATCCTGCAAAAGATGCTGGTAAATCTGGCTGGTTAGGTGACTGGAGACATGGCGCCTACATCTCATGGCCACATGAGCCCTGTGGGGGCTGAACTGGAGGAGGACATTGGAGCACAAGCAATGTGTAGTGAAATCGTTTTTTTTTTTTCTACACAGGTGACAGGAGAGGAGGAGCAGGAGCAGCTGGATGAGCAAGAGGGAGAAGAGGAACACGAGGCAGATGACCCAGGCACACCGTGGCAGTATGCAGTGGAGACGGAGGCAGGAAGTCCCTCCTAGTCACTTGTGCAAATGGCCAATGCAAGCTCACTTGCTTGCGTAGCGACAGCCGAATTGTCACCTTTCAACAGAGGGATGACTACTGGCTCTCCACCATGTTAGACCCTCGCTACCAGTCCAAAATGGGGGCCTTTTTTTACACCCGCTGAGAGAAAGGACAAACTAAACTACCATATAGACATCCTATATAGTCAGTTGGCCGCTGCCTATCTGCACCATCATCCATCCTCTTGCAGGTCTGACCGGGCCCTCTCCGCTCATGTTCCAACGCCATGGCTGCTGGCCGGGGGGGGGGGGGGGGGGGGGGTAGGGTGTTTATTGCAGAGGGAGCCATAGTTCCCCCAAGGAGAACTCGCCTGTCCACCCAAAATGTGGAGAGACTGACCTTTGTCTAGAGGAATCTGGATTTTCACCCACCAATGCCTGATGCATAAGATTAGATCATCCATGCTGCCTCACCTAAACCTTGACAAAAAAAAACGGTTTCTTCTGGCTACCTGCCCCAGCTACTATTCTGATGCTGCCACCCGCCTGATGCCACACATCTGATGCCAAGTGCTCCTTCTTACACCCACTATCGTCAGCAGGTACTGTTATTGCCACCCACCTCCCCACTCTGTCACCGGGTCACCCTGTGGTCTCCTCATGCTGCTGCTGCCACCTCCACACTATGTCACCTTGCCACTCTATGGCCTCCTCATGTTGCTGCTGCTACTATGTCATTGGGCCATTCTGTGGACTTCTCAAGCTGTTCTCCCACTCTCCCCACTCCATGACTGGGCCACTATTTTGCCTTTTTGGCCTGGATGACATCACCATTTATTTGACCCTTCTTCTGATCTGTCAGAAGGAAGGAAAAATGAGATGCAAAACGGATCCTGTCTGTCTAGCAGCTGTAAGGCCTGCATGGTCCCATCAGAATTGGCTTCTGATTTTGTAGCCAAAAGCAGGAGTGGGTACAAAACACAGAAGACATACAAATTTCCCATTGACATGTCATCTCTGTTTTGGATCCACTCGTTTTTTTTGGCATTAGCAATACTGATTAATTACTGACCAAATGCTGACCGAGTGAAGGCGCATGCTCAACAGACAGGATCAGTTTTTTGGGGGTTATTGTTCTAACGGATCAGAGGAAGGGCAAAATAATCAGTGAAGTCAACACAAACTTACTGCTGATACCCTTTCTACTTTGTCTGGGGAAGGGGGGGGGGGGCGGGGGCGCTACTTGTATAAGCATTTAATAGAACAGGTTCTGTAGACATCTATATGAAATCAGCTGATGACGGTGTAAAAGGAATACGCTTCTTCTTGATGCCAACATCGACCTGTAAGGCTGAGTTCACACTTGAGTGATTTGGTCAGTTTTGCCCAAATAAGTGACGTGTGCAGTGATTCTAAGAGCGACGCCTGCCATCTGCATGTCATAGCAGACTCCCTATGCATGTTGCTGCAAGGCACAGTGTTCTACACCACTATATAGGCTCTTTGCAGCCAGGAAATAGCAATTTCTAACGTGATTTGCCGCAAATAAATTCAGATCAAATAGTTTCTGAAAGTTCGGTGATCTGGCCGAATCAAATTTGTTTAAAATTTGCTCATCTTTAGTCGCAAACTTCTGTATGGACACAGCAGAATTTGGAGGGGAAGGAGCAACATATAGATTTTGTAGGCCAGATTTCACTGGGACAATTTTAAAATGCCATGCCACATTTGAAGACCACTGATGCACCCCTACAGTAAAAACTCTCAAAAAAGGGACCTAATTTTGGAAACTACAGAATAAGGTGAGAGCTTTATTGGTACTATTTTGGGGTACACATGAATTTTGATTGGTCGATATTACGCATTTTGTGAGGCAAGGTAACCAAAAATTAGCATAATTTTTAGTTTTAGTTTTTTACAATGTTCACCTGACAGGATAGATTCTGTATTATTTTTAGACAGCATGTTGATATGGACACAACAAATACAAATATGTCTATTTTTAGTTTCAGTTTCACACAATAAAAGCATAAAAAAAAAAGTTTTTGTATACTCCATTTTATGAAAGCCATATTTTTTCTGCCAATCGTTTTGTGTAAAGGGCTTGTTTTTTGCGGGAAGAGTTGATGTTTTTATTGGTACAATTTTTGGGTACATATGATTTTTTTATCGTTCAATACTACACTTTTTGGGGCAAGTTGACAAAAAAAAGACTTTTTTTGGCTTTTATTGTGTGAAACTGAAACAAAAAATAAAAAGACATTAATGTACAGTCAGGTCCATAAATATTGGGACATCAACACAATTCTAAAATTTTTGGCTCTATACACCACCACAATGGATTTGAAATTAAACAAGATGTGCTTTAACTTCAGACTGTCAGCTTTAATTTGAGGGTATTTACATCCAAATCAGGTGAATGGTGTAGGAATTACAACAGTTTGCATATGTGCCTCCCACTTGTTAAGGGACCAAAAGTAATGGGACATAATAATAATCATAAGGGTCCATTCACACGTCCGTTGTTTGTTTCCTGATCTGTTCCGTTTTTTGCTGAACAGATCTGGACCAGATCTGGACCCATTCATTTTCAATGGGTCCTGAAAAAAAACGGACAGCACAATGTCAGATTTTTTTTCAGGACCCATTGAAAATGAATAGGTCCAGATCTGTTCAGCAAAAAACGGAACAGATCAGGAAAGAAACAACGGACGTGTGAATGGACCCTAAATCAAACTTTTACTTTTTAATACTTGGTTGCAAATCCTTTGCAGTCAATTAGAGCCTGAAGTCTGGAACGTTAGAATTGTGTCAATGTCCCAATATTTATGGACCTGACTGTATCTGTGGGGTACATCATGTGATATTTTTAGAGAGCAGGTTGTTACAGAAGCAGCAATACATAAAAGGTCTTTTTTTTAAAAAAAATTCAGTTTTACTCAATAAAAGCATAAAAAAAAAAAAAGTCATGTTTGTGTGTCTCCATTTTATGAAAGCCATATTTTTTTTTATTTTTCTGCCCATCATCTTGTGTAGGGGCTAGATTTTTTGCGGGAAGAGTTGATGTTTTTAGTGGTACCATTTTTGGGTACATTTTTTGATCGTTTAATATTACAGTTTTTTAGTACGTTCACCTGAGGGGTAGCTGTGATATTTTTATAGAGCCATGGGAATATATTTAATATGTCTTATAAAAAATAATAAATTATGAAAAATCACTTTTTAACTGTAAAGTTATTTTTTTATTTTTATAAAACACTTTTTTTTTACTTTTTATTCTTGTCCCAGTACAAGGACGTCAATATTTCAGGGTCTAATCTCAGTTTGAATGCAGTAAAATACATGCTGTAATTTACTACATTGAGTGACTACACTGACAGACTGCCTGTGAGTCTTAGAGGCTTCCATAAATGACATACCACGATGCCTGTGTGTGGCCGGGAGTTGAAATGGCAGCCATCGTCCCCCTGTCACTGCAGCAAGGGGGGGTTGATAGAGAGGCGAACCTCCTTCTGCAAACCTCGTATATGCCGCAGTCAGTGTTGATCACAGCATATAAAAGGTTAATCCAGTCACAGCTGGGCCCCTCCATTGATCAGGTGCACACAGCTCCAGTGCCCGCCCAATTATTATGACAGTACGTTCATTTGCTGGAAGTCAATTCCCGCTGTGACGTACTGGTACTTCACATTTGGGGTTAAAGATCAACTGGGCAGCGGCATCGCTTCATGTTGTGCGCATGCCAGCGAACGGCACAAAACTAGTGACGAGGGGGTGGACAAGAAACTAGCAGAAAGACTGGAGGCAAGCCGAGCGAGAGAGATGCAATTATATCCCCATTGCAGTGCGAATGCCCGGGCTGGCTGTGAACTGCACACGCGCGGGATCTCGGCCAGTACTTGGGATGATGAAACGGCCTTACAGGGCGGGACCAGCAAGAGGCTGGGGAGGGGTAATATGAAAAGGCGGCAGAGCAGCCTGGGGACCTACAACAAGAACCCCGCCCTGGGCACTTGCGAGTCCTCATTTGCATATAGAAAGTACGTTTTTTCAGCTGGTGAAAGTAAGAAGAATACAAAAAAGGTACCATTGGAATCTTGTGTAGCTGTGCTAGAGCACCATGTAAGCAGTTTATATTGTCAAATTTAGGTGGCAGACTCCCTTTAATCGTGCTTTTCAGTCTTTGGGTGACCTGTAGCCATGTTTGTTCGGTGCAATACTACTCCTTTACACCAGTGACAGAGAAATACAATAGTTAATCCGTCTGTTAATGGTCTCGCTTCCACATACCTATAGTTGGGTTGACCAAAACCATTTTTTGCCATTGTCCCATGGAAATACAGTACAAAAGTTAAGTTAATTGTGTAGCTGACACATACATATTTTTTCGGTCTGCAATACCCATTCCTTGCCATTCTCACACGGAAATACAGTTGCAAGAAAAAGTATGTGAACCCTTTGGAATGATATGGATTTCTGCACAAATTGGTCATAAGATGTGATCTGATCTTCATCTAAGTCACAACAATAGACAATCACAGTCTGCTTAAACTAATAACACACAAAGAATAATATGTTACCATGTTTTTATTGAACACACCATGTAAACATTCACAGTGCAGGTGGAATAAGTATGTGAACCCCTAGACTAATGACATCTCCAAGATCTAATTGGAGTGAGGTGTCAGCCAACTGGAGTCCAATCAATGAGATGAGATTGGAGGTGCTGGTTACAGCTGTCCTGCCCTATAAAAAACACACACCAGTTCTGGCTTTGCTTTTCACAAGAAGCATTGCCTGATGTGAATGATGCCTCGCACAAAAGAGCTCTCAGAAGACCTACAATTAGGAATTGTTGAATTACATAAAGCTGGAAAGGGTTATAAAAGTATCTCCAAAAGCCTTGCTGTTCATCAGCCCACGGCAAGACAAATTGTTTATAAATTGAGAAAGTTCAGCACTGCTGCTACTCTCCCTAGGAGTGTCTGTCCTGTAAAGATGACTGCAAGAGCACAGCGCAGACTGCTCAATGAGGTGAAGAAGAATCCTAGAGTGTCAGCTAAAGACTTACAAAAGTCTCTGGCATATGCTAACATCCCTGTTAGCGAATCTACGATACGTAAAACACTAAACAAGAATGGATTTCATGGGAGGATACCACAGAGGAAGCCACTGCAGTCCAAAAAAAACATTGCTGTACGTTTACAGTTTGCACAAGAGCACCTGGATGTTCCACAGCAGTAGTGGCAAAATATTATGTGGACAGATGAAAACAAAGTCGAGTTGTTTGGAAGAAACACAGAACACTATGTGTGGAGAAAAAGAGGCACAGCTCACCAACATCAAAACCTCATCCCAACTGTGAAGTATGGTGGTGGGGGCATCATGGTTTGGGGCTGCTTTGCTGTGTCAGGGCCTGGACGGATTGCTATCATCGAAGGAAAAATGAATTCCTAAGTTTATCAAGACATTTTGCAGAAGAACTTAAGGCCATCTGTCCACCAGCTGAAGCTCAACAGAAGATGGGTGTTGCAACAGGACAACGACCCAAAGCATAGAAGTAAATCGACAACAGTATAGCTTAAACAGAAGAAAATACGCCTTCTGGAGTGGCCCAGTCAGAGTCCTGATTTCAACCCGATTGAGATGCTTTGCATTGACCTCAAGAAAGCGATTCACACCAGACATCCCAAGAATATTGCTGAACTGAAACAGTTCTGTAAAGAGAAATGGTCAAGAATTACTCCTGACCGTTGTGCACGTCTGATCTGCAACTACAGGAAACGTTTGGTTGAAGTTATTGCTGCCAAAGGAGGTTCAACCAGTTATTAAATCCAAGGGTTCACATACTTTTTCCACCTGCACTGTGAATGTTTACATGGTGTATTCAATAAAAACATGGTAACATTTAATTATTTGTGTGTTATTAGTTTAAGCAGACTGTGATTGTCTATTGTTGTGACTTAGATGAAGATCAGATCACATTTTATAACCAATTTGTGCAGAAATCCATATCATTCCAAAGGGTTCACATACTTTTTCTTGCAACTGTACAATAGTCTACAGCCTATTTGCTGGGAGACCATAAAAAAAGGAGAAGAGCCTCAAATAAGGGACGTGGCTATGGTGCTGCTGGTGTTAGTGGTGTTGGTTGCTCCTGCTGCAGGGAGAGGACGTTGTCTATCTGGGCCAGCCACAAGCACAAATAAAACACCTTCTTCTGGTGCACGCAGGCAACAGGATGTTCTGCTTCATTTATTAGGCTCAATTACCGTTCTAAGAATAGTGAGGCCATAACAAGTAGAGGCGGTAGTAGATTGGGTGGCTCAGAGTGCCTCCAGTTCCTTCACATTGCCTTCTATCCGGTCCACTGCTGCAAAGTGCAGAGTTGGCACCAGCGGCCCACGAGCATCCTTCTTCTATCTCAACCCCTTGCACATCAGCAAAGCAGTCTGAGCCCCAGCAGTCACTTGTGCTTTTTGATGACTCTGCTAGCAGGGTTTCTGTGGGCCATTCACCTAGCCCTGCCCCAGAAGTGGAAGAGATTAAGTGCACTGATGCCCAACCGCTTATCTCAGGGGATGAGGATGTGGGATGACTGCTGCAGCGCGTCTCTGATGATTACAAAACACAGGTGTCAACTACTGCGCTGTGCAAATCGGCACCCAGGTCATCAGAGTGACATGTGCAGTTCGGAGGAAGAGGTGGGGGTCATGCAGCGCTCAGAAAAAGAGGGAGCAGGGTGCAAAAGCAGAGCAGCTGGCCCTCAGACAGTACGCCTGCTACTGCCCAATGCACCCAAGGACAGAGCACACCAAAGCCAGCTCAAAGATGTTCCCTGTTTTGGCAGTTTTTCAGGCAATGTGCTGATGACAGGACACAGGTGGTTTGCACGCTGTGTAGTCAGAGCCAGAAGCGAGGCATAAATGTTCTAAACCTGAGCACCACCTGCATGACTGCAAAGCACGAGCTGGAGTAGAGGCCTGAAGAACCACGAAAGACCTGAGGCTCCTCCTGCTCCCTCTTCTGCTGCGGTCTCTGCCTATTCCTCCCCCTATGAAGCGACAGGGGCACCTGTCACCTCAAAGAAAGGATGTTACAGCAACACCACCACCGTCAAAGAGCATCTCCACACCGTCCCATGAAAGCATTCAGCTGTCTAACCCCCAAACACTGGAGAACAAGAGGAAGTACCCACTACTCAACTGCGAGCCCCGGCTATTAAAATGCTGCCATTTAATCTGGTGGAGACATAGTGTTTTAAAAATTTTATGAGGGCTGTCCCACGGTACTTGGTACCCAGCCTCCACTACTTTTCCAGGCGGACCGCCGCGGCCGTGCATGAACAAGTGGTGGAAGAATTCAGTTGTGCGCTGTGTGACGCAATCAGTGGCAAGGTCCACATAACCACCGATACATGGACCAGTAAGCACGGGCAGGGACGTTATATCTCCCTAACAGCCCACTAGGTAATCGCGACGGCTGTGCCCAGGGCAGAAAGCTGTTTGGCGCATGTCCTACCGCTACCAAGGATTGCTGGACGTTTCTCATTGCCTCCTGTTGCCTCTCCTCCCTTCTGTTCCTCTTCTACCACCTACTCATCACATCAGCTCAACACCTGCAGCACCAACTACAGCACAGCCAAAGGGAAACAACAGCAAGCTGTTCCAAAAACTCATATGTTTGGGGGAAAAGACCTTTCACTGCGCAGGAGCTGTGTGCAGGCATGGAAGAACAGACTGACGAGTGGTTGCTGATGCTGAGCCTCAAGCCCGGCCTGGTGGTGTGTGACAATGGGTTAAATCTCATAGCAGTTCTGGGCCTAGCCAGCTTGATGCACATCCCATGCCTGGCACATGTGCTGAACTTGGTGGTGCACAGGTTCCTGAAAAATGACACTGATATGTCAGAGCTGCTGCAGAAAGTGAGGGCTGTCTGTGCATGCCTCCGGCGTTCTCACCCTGCTGCTTGCCTGTCTGCCATGTAACTTCGGCCTTCCCACTAACCGCATCATATGCTACATACCCACCAGGTGGAACGCCACCTTGCACATGCCGGAGAGACTATGCGAGCAGCAGCAGGTTTTAGTTGCAGCATGCACGGGTGAGTCGCTCTGCGGAACAGCACCACTTCAACGAGTGGGCCTCCATGCGGGACATGTGTGCCGTGTTGTGCTGTTTCGAGTATTCCACCAAAATGGACAGGGCCGATAATGCTGTCCTCAGCATTACTATCCCACTTCTATGTCTCCTTGAAAAAACACTCCAGGTGATGATGGATGAGGATGTGGCACAGGAGGAAGAGGGATCATTCCCCTGGTTATTAGACCAGTCGTTTACAAGTGGCTCGGAGGCTGGGTTCCTACACCAACAGCGAACAGGTACACAACTGTCCAGCCAGGGAACAGTTTTGGTGGAGGAGGATGATGATGAGGAGAATCCGCGTTCACAGCAGGGTGGCACCCAAATCTGCTTGTGGGCATCTTTGGATGACTGGGGGGATACAGACTACACAGAAGATGCACCTCCCACCGAGGACAGTTGCCCACATTCTAACCGTTGCTGATTACTTGGTGGCCACCCTGCCAGATCCCCGCTATAAGGACAACGTGCTGTCCTTCATTCCATCACTGGAACGTGATCATAAGATGCGCGAGTACAAGCACATCCTGGTAGACTCCCTATGTGGAAGCACAAGGCAAAGGCAGAGGAGGAGGAGGAAGAGGTCGCCAACACAGCTGGGGCACCATCGGAATCTCAAAAGGGAGGACTAGCATGGCCGAAATGTGGAAAAGCTTTGTCAGCATGCCGCAACATCCAGCACCACCAGCTGATACGGACCGTCTTAGCAGGAGGCAGGGTTTCTGCAACATGGTAGAACAGTACATGTGCATGTACTGACTGATGGGTCTGTCGCACTCAACTTCTAGATCTCCAAATTGGCACATCGCCTGAGCTTGCCTTTTACACCTTGGAGGTGCTGGTCTGCCTTGCGGCCAGTGTATTGTCTGAATGTGTGTTTAGCACAGCAGGGGGGTGATCACAGACAAGCGCATCGGCCTGACCACATCCAAAGTGGACAAGTTCACGTTCATTAAAATGACCCAGGTTTGGATCCCATAGGACTTGTCCGTCCCTTGGCCAGAGTAAAGAAGTACACCCGCGGCACCTAGCTATTGTTATACTCCAGCACACTTTGTTCTCTTTTCCCATGTTTTGTGGCCAACAGTTCCCCCCCCCCCCCAAAAAAAATTTAAAAAAAATTATAAACATTTAAATAAGAACACCCCTTCAACCGTCTAACTGTTTTAGGAGAGGAAATTCTTCTAATAGATGGTCCCCAGATATTAAACGGAGACGAACTAATACTACAGGTGATCTCACCAACTGTATTACCTGTCCCACTTGTCCCAGCCTAGACCCCTCCAGAGGGGCAGGAGAAAGAAGCGATATATGGCCTTGCCCGCAGAGCCATACAGTTTTTACCCAGGACATACAAGCACCAAACAGTCACGCCGTGGCCCTTAGCAACCTGACACAGAATTGACGGACACATAAAAAAAAAAAAAAAAAACTGAAACAGTGTTGGCTTCCTACCCCACTAGGACCTCCACCTCCTGGATCAAGATTACTATGTCTTATATTGGGTTAGTAGAGAAATATACTGGCCGCAACCCAAAAAATGGCTAAAGGTCACACACAGAATTGACACAAATTTAAAAAACAAAAACAAACAGTGTTGGCTTCCTTCTCCAACTCTTCTACCTACACTGCTTCGTCCACAGCCTTCTTAACTTCCTACTCCATTGGAACTGCGCCTCCTGGTTCAAGATTGTTATTTATTTTTATGTATTTTATGTTATTTTAAGTAATTTCCCTATCCACATTTGTTTGCAGGGATCAATTTCAGAACCCAAATGAAAAAGTTCGGTCGAACTTGGACATCCACCAGTCCGCTCATCACTAACCATGTCCCATTTGAGGACCCCCTGATTTTCCCTACGTAGAAACTCCCAAAAAGTGACCCCATTTTGGAAACTACAGGATAAGGTGACAGTTTTATTGGTAATATTTTGGAGAACATATGATTTTTGATCGCTCTATATTATGCTTTTTGTGAGGTAAGGTAACCAAAAAAGTGGCTGTTCTAGCACAGTTTTTATTTTTTACAATGTTCATCGAACAGGTTAGATCATATGCTATTTTTATAGAGCAGGTTGTTATGGATACGACAATAACAAATATGTCTACTTTTTTTGTTTCAGTTTTACATATTAAAGCATTTTTTTTTAAATGTTTGTGTCTCGATTTTCTGAACGCCATATTTTAAAAATGTTTATGCCAGAGTGGTGCCCACCTGATCAGCATGACGTAATAGTACGTAAAATTGAGGGAAGTCACTTCCCGCTAGGACATACTATTAACTCATTGGTCAGGAAAGGGTTAACATAGGACCCCGTTCTTTTATCTCACCTGCACAGTTCTTGCATCCGTTGAACTTGTTTGGAGAGTTTCTGCTTGCATTTCTATGCAGGATGTCAGAATAGTCCCCCAGAGCTGCTGTGTTGATGTGAACTGCTTCCCAACCTCATAGATCTTTTGCTAGAGGATACTCAAAAGGTTCTCAATAGGTTTTAGGTCAGGAGAGGATGGTGACCACATCATGAGTTTCTCTCCTTTTATGCTCATTGCAGCAGGAGATGGTGCATTGTCATGCATGAAGATTAATTTGCTATAGAAGGCGCAATTTCTATCAGTACCAAAGCGGTTTATTTTTAAAAGTGCTTTTGTCCTGCAAATAGCCAGCATTACACATTTATTCTTTGGAGTGTAAAAGTGCATTAACCATCTGCTGAGGCATTCCTGTTATCTCTGAGAATATAGTGTTCTTGTTATTTTTATTTTTTTATTAAGGCGCAATTTCTATCAGTGCCAAAACGATTTATTTTTAAAAGTGCTCTTTGTCCTGCAAGTAGTAGTGTCACACATTTCTTCCTTGGAGTGTAAAAGCACATTAACCATCTGCTGAGTCATTTCTCTTATCCCTGAGAATACAGCACTCTTGTTGTTCTGTTAGTGGCAAACCAGTTTGGTGAATTATATATGCGACCCATGTGACTGTCGTTTCTATCTTTACAAAAGCAAGTGTGTGCCTCGGAGTGAACTGTAATAAAGCAATTTTTTTTGTCTACATTTGTATATTAAAATATAACTACTGATCCTAAATTCTAAAATGGCGCTTGCAAAGAAAAGAAAAGTTGATTCTGAGTGTCGATCTTTCCAAGAGAAATGGACAAATGATTATTTTTTTTGTTGAAGTTAAAGGCAAACCTGTGTGTCTAGTTTGTGGTAAATCGTTAGCAGTAATAAAAAAAAGTCAATCTGGAATGTCATTAAAGCACATTGAGATAAAATAAATGCTCTACAGCGGAGATTGGAAAAACAACAAGACGCTTTTATTAGGCCTCGATATGACAGAGATAACGTTATTCAGACAAGTTATGTAGTGAGCGAGCTAATCACAAAAAAGCTAAAGCCTCATATAGAGGGAGAGTTTGTGAAAGAGTGCATGGTGGCTGCCGCAGAGTTGTTGGCACCAGACAAAGTAAAATTATTTCAGGATGTTAGTTTGTCTCGTAGAATTAGCTCAAGATCTTAAAAAAACACTGAAGAATTCTACAGGAGATTTTGAATTTCTTTCTCTTGCTTGTGATGAGACAACATAAATAGTGATGTCCTGAACTATTCGCCGGCGAACATAGCTTGTTCGCGTTGCCGCGGCGGGCGAACATATGCGATGTTCGGTCCGCCCCCTATACATCATCATTGAGTAAACTTTGACCCTGTACCTCACAGTCAGCAGACACATTCCAGCCAATCAGCAGCAGACCCTCCCTCCCAGCTCCTAGACAGCATCCATTTTAGATTCATTCGGAAGCTGCATTCTCAGTGAGAGGAGGGACAGTGCTGCTGCTGCTGATTCAATAGGGAAAGCGTTAGCTAGGGCAGTGTTCTATGTCCACAGACTCATCTGCTGTAAGGACAGCGTCCTGACAGCACCCCAAAAAGCCCTTTTCAGGGCTGGTACATCAGTCTGCTTTTTTGTTTTGTTTATATATTGGCCGTAGTGATAAGTATAGTGGGTAGGTCTGATTTAGCTGGTGTGAGTGACGTATTAGGACACCAGAGTAAGATCAGTTTTTGATCTAGAACTATGGAAGTGGAACAGATCCTATTAAGCAAATTTTCCACTTGGCTCCAGAAGTGGCGTATAATAGGGCAGTTCCACTAGATATGAGAAAGAGCGCCGACGCCCGCTCCGCACCTCCAGCAGACCTCAGGAATTTCCGGATTAAGTCTATGAAGGAACTCAGGTGTTTTATACCAACGGGTGAGCAACTTATACGAGTTCTCCTGGATTTTAATGCACCGGCTGAAGCCATGCGAGTGGGTCAATATAAAAGCTTTTTCTGGATCTGACAATGTAAGGGATAGCTCTTTTTCCCAAGAACTTAGGAAATATGGCTCAGAGTGAGCAGAGGATAGTAGTTCCTTATACATAGTAGAAAAGGGTCTGCTGGAGGGCCGAGCGGACCCCAGCCTCCGCTCCAACCAAGTGGGTGAAGTATGGTGGGATGTCCGCAATTTCAGGAGCTTTATGTCCCTTTTAAAGTTGTGGAGATGTAGAAACGCCGCTGACTGGACCCTGGGAAATCTGAGGACCCCCTCCCAATCTAGGTCCCCCCCCCCCCCGGCGACATCACATCCTGCAGGGTGTGGTTCCTGAGCAGGGCCCAGACTCCCGTGGCAACGTGTATTGTGGGGTGAATAAAGGACTGCAGTAGATGCAATGGAAGTCCGGGGCTGGGTAAGTTAAGTGTCCCGGAGCTATATAACATAGACCAGGTGAGTAGTACTCCTCTCCATAGCAGAGGTAACTTGGAGGCTGTGGGGGAACATGGACGGACGCCCCACATGATCAGTCTCTCACGGTTAGTGAGTAACGCTTGTTCCAAGTGCAAGCAGATATTCCCAGAATGGACTGAGAGGAGGGACATGCCTCTACACATAAGATTGGCTTTGTAGTACACATGGACATCAGGCAGCCCAAATCCCCCAAACCTCTTCTCCCTAGTCAGAATGGAGTAGGCCACCCTAGGGGACCGGCCTCTCCAAAGACAGAGGGACATCGTCCGGCGGACCTCGATAAAATAGGACTGGGGAACCCAGATTGGTAATGTCTGTATAAGGTACAAAAACTTGGGGATTATGTATGTTTTTAAGTAGTTTTTCCTTCCTATCGGAGGAGATGAATGGCATTTTCAATGATTGAAGCTGCGCTTTGATGGACTGCAGCAGAGGGAGGTAGTTGGAGGGGATCCGCTGTTACATGGAGGCCAAGGAATGGTATATGCTTCGGGGCCCATTTGAAGGGGGTGGAATCCTTCAGAAATTGTACTGTGGTGGCAGGGCAGGAGACATTGAGGGCCATGGATTTAAAATAATTTATCTTAAAATTGGAGACAAAGCCAAAGTCTTCAAAAATAGTGAGTAGTTTGGGGAAAGACGCTTTTGGGTTTGAAGTTATCACCAGTAGGTCATCAGCAAAGGCCGCCGTCAGGTGCCTCTGAAACCCTATAGTGACGCCTTCAATCTCAGGTGATTGGCGGATTTTGCTTAGTAGGGTCTCCATTACTAGGATAACAAGGGTCGGTGAGAGTGGGCATCCCTGGTGCGTGCCGTTGGTGATGTCAAATGCTGGGGATAGGGTCCCATTAACTTTGACCCTGGCAGAGGGGGCTAGATACAATGAGAAGATGGCCGCAATAAATTGCTCTGGTATTCCAAACATCTTGGACATAAAAGACCAACTCACCCTGTCGAAAGCTTTTTCTGCGTCAGTACTCAGTAATGCTACTGGCACTGCATTAGTCTGTGCCCAAGACATCAAGTGCATTAGACGGACTGTGTTCTCAGTGCCATAAATTATATCAGGGAGCAACAGCTGGAGGCGCTGGGCCAGTATCTTTGCCCACCATTTGACATCTACATTTAATAATGAGATGGGGCGGTAGCTGCCGCATTCAAGGGGGTCTTTATTTTCCTTGGGGAGTATGGTCACATGGGCCATTAGAGATTGTGGGGGCAAAGACCCTCCAGATAGTAAATAGTTGCAGAGGGACTTAAAATAGGGGAGCAAAGTGTCCTTGAAGGTCTTATAGTACGAGATATTCAGACCGCCAGGGCCGGGGCTCTTCCCAGAGGGAATGGAGGACAATACTTTTAGTATCTCTGCATCTGTGACTGGGGAAGTGAGTTGGGAGGCATGCGAGGGGCTTATGGACGGGAGGTTGAGTGAGCTGAGAAATACATCCGATGCCTTGGCTATCAATTCAGGAGTAGCCTGATTTGGGGGTGGTAGGTTATATAGGGTAGAGTAAAAGGCGCAAAACGCTTTTGCTATCTCAGGCGTGGTCTTACGTTTGATACCAGACACGTCCTTAATAGCAGGGATAAAGGAGTCTATCTGCTGTTGCTTACAAAGCGCTGTAATCAATTTGTTCCCCTTGTCACAATGGGCGTAAGCCTTAAATTTTGACCGAAACAGCAATTTGGCGGATGTGGCATTCAAAAGATTTTTCAGGTCATTTCTGGCTTCATACAATGCTGTGGCCACCTGGGAGGCCTGGATATTTAATATTTTTCTGTGATATAATCCAGGTTGCAAGCCAGTGTGTGTCAGGCCCACACAGACGGTATTGAGGCCACTGGCTAGGCCTCCACTCATACTGTTACATGGTGTCACTCACTTAAATACCTTGCAGATAAAAAAATTATATTTAATATTTTTCTGTGATATAATCACAGTTGCAAGCCCGTGTGTGTCAGGCCCACACAGACTGTACTGTGCCCACTGCCCACAACTTATATAGGGTGGCACAGTACCTTGCATGCATAGTACCACTTATCTAAAAAAAAAAAAAAATGACAGGCAGAGGCAGGCCACCCCGCAGGGACCGTCGTGGTGCTTTGATTTCCACTGGTCCTGGAATAATGCCCAGTGTTCAGAGGCCACGTACCCTGAACCCAAAAAATTCTGAGAAAATAGTTGACTGGCTTACACAGGACACCCAATCTTTAACAGCTTCCGCTAAGAACCTTGACACACCATCCTCCTCCAGCTCAGCTTTGGTCACCTGCTCTCAAGTTTCCACTCTCCCGCCCACCGCCATCACCACCACCACAGCCGCTTCACTTGATCCCTCAGAGGAGTTATTTACACATTAGTTGGATGAAATTAGTGATGCGCAACCATTATTGCCAGAGGATGTAGATAACAGGGATATGTCTCAGTCAGGCAGCATTACACACATGGACGTACAGTGTGATAATGATGATGATGTTGTACCCGCTGCTGCTTCCTTTGCTGAGGTGTCAGATACAAGTGAAGTGGTTGATGATGACGATGTGTCCGTGGATGCCACGTGGGTGCCTGCTCGAAGAAGAAGAAGAAGAAGAAGAAGAAGAAGAGGGGGAAAGTTCAGAAGGGGAGACAGAGAGAAGGAGGAGACGAGTTGGAAGCAGGGGGAGGTCGTCGCAAGGAGCTAGTGGCACAGTCAGACAGCATGTATCGGCACCCGGGGTCAGCCAGACAGCACGTCAATCAACGCATGCTGTTGCCACCACCAGAATGCAGTCATTGCAAAGCTCAGCCGTGTGTCTGCCTCTACAGGTCCTTCTAAAAAAAATAGCATATTGTGATAAAGTTCATTATTTTCTGTAATGTACTGATAAACATTAGACTTTCATATATTTTAGATTCATTACACACCAACTGAAGTAGTTCAAGCCTTTTATTGTTTTAATATTGATGCTCCTGGTCCAGCATCTTCAGCCACGTCAACCACTGCTGTCCTCCTTGCCCCCTCTCAACCACCCGCCACTCCGCCTCTCACCTTCAGCAGTTCCATCTTATCTGCCCACATTCAGGTGTCTGTAAAGGAAATGTTTGAGCGTAAGAAGTCAATGTCACAGAGTCACCCCCTTGCCCGGCGTCTGACAGCTGGCTTGACGGAACTCTTAGCACGCCAGCTTTTACCATACCAGCTGGTGGAGTCTGAGGCCTTCAGAAAATTTGTCGCTATTGGGACACCACAGTGGAAGGTACCCGGACGATTTTTTTTTTTTCCAAATAGGCAATCCCAAACCTCTACTCAGTGTTTGAAAAGGAAGTCATGGCATCTCTGGCATACAGTGTTGGGGCAAGGGTACATCTGACCACTAATACCTGGTCTGCAAAGCACGGTAAGGGCAGGTATATCACCTACACTGCGCATTGGGTCAACCTGCTGACGGCTGCCAAGCAGGCAGGCAGGCCTACTGCCACCTCTACTCCTCCTACTCCATCCTCTTCCATAACCTCCTCGGCTGAGTCCTCTTCTGCTGCGGCGTCTGGCTGCACATCAACTGAATCCCCCCAGCTCCCCAGGGGCTATTCCACATCCCGGATACGACAGTGTCACGCTGTCTTGGGGTTTACAGGACGTCCTAAAGCAGGCCAGGAAGGTGTGTGGCCATTTCATGCGTTCCTACACGGCCATGGCGCACTTTTCAGACATTCAGCGCCGAAACAACATGCCAGTGAGGCACTTGATTTGCGACAGCCCGACACGTTGGAATTCAACACTCCTAATGTTCAACTGCCTGCTCCAACAAGAAAATGCGTCAACGAGTATTTGTATGACCGGGGTGCTAGGACAGCCTCTGCGGAGCTGGGAATTTTTTTGCCACATTAATGGACGCTCATGTGCAATGCCTGTAGGCTCATGCGTCCTTTTGAGGAGGTGATAAACCTAGTCAGTCGCACAGAAGGCACCAGTGACCTCATCCCAGAGTGCTGGATCAGGCTGTAGATGAGCGTGAAGAGGAAGAGTTGTGGTCACCATCACTACCAGAAACAGCCTTGTCATCATCGATTGCCAGACCTGCGGCAACGCTGGAAGAGGAGTATGAGGAAGTGGAGTCAGAGGAGGAATGTGGCTTTGAGGAGGAGGAAGACCAACCACAGCAGGCATCCCAGGGTGCTCGTTGTTGTCACCTATCTGGGACCCGTGGTGTTGTACGTGGCTGGGGGGGGGGGGGGGAGAACAGACCGTAAATGACATCAGTGAGGACGAGGAACGAGAAATGAGTAGCTCGGCATCCAACCTTGTGCAAATGGGGTCTCATGCTGTCATGTCTGTTGAGGGACCCTCGTATAAAAAGGATGAAGGAGAACGACCTGTACTGGGTGGCCACGCTACTAGACCCCCGGTATAAGCAGAAAGTGGCGGAAATGTTACCAAATTACCGGAAGTCAGAAAGGATGCAGCAGTTCAAAACCAAACAAAAAAATATGCTTTACACAGCTTATAAGGGTGATGTCACAGCACAACGGGAATCTAACGGGGGAAGAGGTGAAAGTGATCCTCCTCCTACCACGACCACGGCAGCAAGGACAGGACGCTTTACAGATGTGTTGTTGATGGAGGACATGCAGAGATTTTTCAGTCCTACACATCACCACAGCCCTTCGGGATCCAGCCTTAGAGAACGACTCGACAGACAGGTAGCAGACTACCTCGCCTTAACTGCAGATATCGACACTCTGAGGAGCGATGAACCCCTTAACTACTTGGTGTGCAGGTTTGATCTGTGGCCTGAACTATCCCAGTTTGTGATAGAACTTCTGGCCTGCCCCGCTTCAAGTGTCCTGTCAGAAAGGACCTTCAGTGCAGCAGGAGGCATTGTCACTGACAAAAGAAGTCGCCTCGGTCAAAAAATGTGTTGATTACCTCACCTTCATTAAGATGAATGAGGCATGGATCCCGAAGGGACTGACAGCGGAGGATACGTTTGACTAACAAAAGGCCTGATGACATGCCTTGGCCTCAAAATGGTCCCCACGCTGCTGTATCTAAAGTCTGCATACCGAATGACTTTTGTGAATTCTCCGCCACCAACTAGGGTTCAAGCCGCAATGTTTTAGTCACCTTTCTGCCTGGAAAACATACAGCTACAGCAGCGGCTGCAACAATACCAAATTTTTCAGGCATGTGTATATGCCTAATTTTTCTGGCTTCTAGTGCTGCACTGTGGCTGCAAAAACCAAAACAAAAAAGGCACATACATGTGTCAATTCCCCTTTGTGATAGGTACCTTGTTGTGGTGAAGGGGTTTGCGTATCACAATGAAGCGATCATCACCTCTATGAGTGTGTTGGCAATGTTGCCACACCCTAGATAAGGCCGTTGCTTTATTATGATCAGACTAAAAGCGATCGGCTGGATAATTTTTCATAGAAAAAACATTATTATTATATTTTTTTTTTAAGTTGTATGGGTTTTTAATACATAAAATAAAAAATCATAATAAAGTCTCTTAACCGCTCCAGGACCGCCTAACGCACGGATGCATCCTGGAGGTGGTTGATTTATTCCTCCTGGACGCATCCGTGTGTCATCTCGCGAGACGCGAGATTTCAATCTGAGCCGGCCAATGCATGCGCATCGCAGGCCGGCAAAAGTTTAAGCACCATTTCGTCACCAGCCTGCCAGCCAATGATCGTTGCTGGCAGGCTGGCGATTTTTAAAATCTCTAATCAAAAGCCATTTAACACCTTATATTTGTAAATATAAGGTGTTAATTGGCTTCCCTGCTCCTCTGCTGGTCTTTTTCGTTGGTTGGTCTCAGCAGAGGAGCAGGCATCATAGTGAGTATCACCAAACACTACACCTTAGCCTCAGATCACTCCTCAGCACCCCAATTAACCCCTTAATCACCCCTTCTTGCCCCTGTCAATCACCTAGTGAAAGGGAAAAAAGTGATCAGTGTAAACTGTCACTTTTTTTTTTACTGGTATTGACTGTTAGGTTTTAGGATAGTTTACCCCTTGGTTAGGTAGTTTAGCGATCGGTTAGCGCCCAGCCGACCGCACCGCAGTCACTTTTTCGCTGATTAGCGTATCGCTAATCAACTTTTGTACTTCTATAGTATCTGTAAGTAATCAAAACTGATCACAGTCAGATCTATAATAGTATTAGTGTCACCTTAGCTCGCCCTTTACCCAAAACGCAGTGTTTGCCCGATCAGGCCTGATCGGTCGCCCACGCGTGCGTTCACCCACGCCCGCCGCAGTGACAAAAAATATAGATTTTTTTATCACTGCACAATCACTTTACAAACGCTGCGGCGATAAAAAAAATCAGTTTTGATATTTTTTATCAATCGCAGCGGCCTCCGGTACTTCGCTAGCCGACCATTTGTAAGACAGGCTTGTTTTTTTTCTTGGGTAGTCTCAGGGAATACCCCTAAATTTAGTAGTCCAAATGTCAAACAGGGGGCATTCTTCTGAAGAGGCCTACAGGCCTCTGACCCAGTCGAATGAGGAATGGGAACCCTCATCTGATGAATCTAGAATATGAACCTGTAGAAAGCAGTGGCAGTCTGACCCAAAGTTTGGACGAGGAGGTTGAGGTCTCTGATAGCACCAGGCGTACCGTCGCTAGACCACAGGTTGCGCAGGTTCCGCTTCAAGGGCAGCAGTGGGGCTGGCGCTGTCGGATTACGTGGTGAGGCATACACCAGCAGCGCAGTCCATCCTGGACCTAGTACCAGCACTGCCGTACAACATGGTGAAGTGGCGAGCACCAGAAGGGCAGTTGAAGCTGGTACGGTGGCACATGCAGTAGTTCCCCCGTCGCAGCCACCGCACAGACAGGCCCGTAGAGCCCCTAGAATCCCTGAGGTGCTGGCAAACCCTGATTAGCAGTCCCCAACTTCAGCCGCACCTGTAGTTCCCCCTTTCACCACCCAGTCTGGAGTTTGGGTTGAGACAGCTCAGATCGGTTCGGCCCTGGGATTTTTTTTTAGCTGTTCTTGACTGCGGAGCTCTTGGACTTAGTTGTGGCAGAAACAAATCGGTATGCCACTCAATTTATATCCGCCAACCTGGGAAGCTTTTATGCCCAGCCTTTCCGGTGGAAACCAGTCCAAGTTTCCGAAATTAAAATTTTTCTGGCCCTTCTCCTCAACATGGGTCTAACCAAAAAGCATGAACTGCGGTCATATTGGTCCACTAACCCAATACATCACATAAAATTAGAATGGGCACTCATATATCTAGTTCACTAAGTAGGCAAAGCGACCCAAGCAATATAATAATAATATCTTGATTTATTAATGACAATATATATGTGCGGATAGATAGCAGTAATAATGTCACCATACACAATTGATATTATAAACCTAAAACAGAGCTATATCCCCAAATGTAAAATGGATAAAACTCACATAAAATATATAAAAATAGCATATATCAATTCACTGTTATAGCTAATAGAAAACCGGGGGTCCGGTCCAGCATCAATGGGTAGGACAATTAATGATTAGACTAGATAGTCAAACTATATATAGGCGGGCTTGTTAATTTCTGTTATCTAAAACAGTGGCTAACAACGAATATGTCTCCAGAGGTGAAAATAAGTGAGTATCAATTAAATCGATAGTGATATAAGACAGTAACATATAGTGCATAATATAGTGGAATACCTGTAGGATAGATAAATCAATATTAAATATAAGATTAGATATATAAGATAGTATACAAATACTTGGTGAAAAATGTAAAAATGTCTCTGGAGATTCAACAATATTGTATAGGTTGCTGCATCCCACTGATAGTTCTATTCCTAGAATATAGTCTTTCTTTAGTATTGAAACATGTGACCTGGAAATCGGCTTGATCCACGCAATTTCCTAGAGGTACACTAGATTTCAGCAGATATCTGCCTAGGCAGGCTTTAAACTCAAAACAGCCGACCGCGGCGAACACGGCAAGATGATTAAGCGATAGTACAAATGTATCCAACAGTGTTGCGCCGGTTCAAATGTAGCGGCGCCAAATTAGTTTACTCACGTACAGTCCTGCTCCCACCGTGGCGTCCCACGTGGTGTAGATTCAGGATGAACTTCCCTTTAGGTAGCACAATCAGAGACTAGCTTGTTGTCTGCTAGCAATGCTGTGTACACCCGACTGTGAACGGGAGTACTAGCTGTGTCCCGCTGCAAATCCACGTCAGGTTTCTCTGATTAGAATGGGTGTTCCACCTGTCTGGATCAGTACTGGTGGTAAGGATCTCACCCGTCAATCGCTGTACTGTGTCCAAAGAAACCCGCAGTTCGGTTAACCTTGGAAACCGCAATTCAATTGTCCTTTGGAAAGCGCTTTCTCAGTCCAGAAAATAGTAAAAATTATAGCCGGTATTTTGTCAGGTCCAATTGCTCCTCACCAGACGCGTTTCGAAGGCTATCTGCCTTCTTCCTCAGTGGTTAATTTAGATCTGACTGACTTGCCGGCTATTTATCCATTTTTCATCCAAAGGGCTCCTTGTTAAACCTGAAATGGACCCAAAGAATCTGGATTTCACAGATACATTTATCATGTGTTGCGGTATTCCTGCGGTATATCTGCGATTTTTATACACACATTTTCTATTAAGATTATTGATACACAATTTATATTAAAAAAAAAATATATATATATATACCTTGCAGTAGATATAATACCCCAAAAATTATATATTTTATATATTTTACATTTTTAGACCTAATACAGTAGCTCCCTACTATTTAATAGGTTCTTAATAAAGGTTTTTAGTTTTTATATACTTAATTTTATAAACAAAAATGTGTTTTTGCTAATATATGATACTGGATGCAATTATGTATATAGGATCCAAACGCAACCAGCTATAACAAAAATTGGATATGTGTAATGCTTCTGGTGGATTTAAGAACACACAACATAAAAAAACGCATGTGTGTATAAAAATCGCAGATATACCGCAGGAATACCGCAACACATGATAAATGTATCTGTGAAATCCAGATTCTTTGGGTCCATTTCAGGTTTAACAAGGAGCCCTTTGTGTGCCGGCATACATACATAATTCCTCTGGGTAGCCATCTTATATGCTTCTGGCCTATGTAAAAAAACAGTGAACTCTCATCTTCTTGAAGCCTGGGTTACCTATGATATAGATGGACACTTTTATTACCACTACTCTGTAAGGCCAGCAATAAAAGGTCATAAAAGCTACACCAGGCCCAGCTCATCCTGTCCAAGATCAGCTCGCTGTCAAGCCTGGCTGGAGCGTGACGTCATTAATTTCCAGGTCTGGTTTGAGGAGAGCTAATAGCCCTTAATTAGCTCTGGGCATAAAACCAGTCCACTTTCATATTTCATTTATGAATCAACTTATGCCCATTCTGACACCAGATCCAGGCTCTACAGACTATTGTGGTTAATTGGGTATCAAATATGACTAGAGGATGTGATTCCTTAGCTGACCTATGGGTGGTAGAAGAACTACAGGTCCCAGCATTACCGTGTGTGGTCTCATTTTGTAGGTAAATAAATAAGGATCGCAAATATGTATTCTGTATAAAAATATGCCGATGTATCAAGGAGATACGAGCTTAAGTATAATCCTCATTGTAGGAACTGAACTTTGATGGGGTCATAAAACACTTGGAGGCCAATCCCTAGGATTGACAGTCACTCTGCTGCCATTGGCTGACAGGAGTAAGTCTCCTGCCCATGGCAGAGTTCATAAAAACCCATGCACAAGGACAGAGGAGAGAGACCCATGGAACATCACCAGACACTTAATTGGACATTGACGGCATATCCCTGTATCAGAAGAACTTTGAGGGTCTCCCCTGATACATACTGAAAAGGGGTTTGCAAGGATTCAAAAAGGACATATGAACGACCATCTGAAACCCTCCAGAGAAACTAAGTATTCTTTCATCTTTTTCCCTTTCATTTGAACTGTCGTGATTATTTATATTGTTATTATTATTCTGTAGATTTATAGTCATTTTCATTAGATTTGTATGCACTGCTTTTTACCGCTTATTAAAGATTATAAAATCTAAGTGGCCAAGTCTTCCATATTCTAAGCTGCTGAACAACGTACCTTGCCTTTGAAGAGACGTTACCAGGTAGTTAGTTACATTGCATTTAGGAATTGTAGTTGGGGGTGATTGACTGCGGTTGGTCAGTAAGTGATATCCGGTTCATCCACTGATCTGTGTGATAGTGAATGACCCGGATAGTCGGCTCGTGGACCGGGAACCCACGTGGTGGCAGTTACCGAAGTGTAGTGGGGGGGTGTTAGCCGAGTGGTAATACCCCGGTCACGTGAGGTCTCTGTGTGTGCGCAGACTCCGTCACAGACCACTACGTCAGAGCTGTGGGATCCGGAGCGGTCGGATCCATCGTTCGTGACACTTTGGATGAAAAATGGATAAATAGCCGGCAAGTCAGTCAGATCTAAATTAACCACTGAGGAAGAAGGCAGATAGCCTTCGAAACGCGTCTGGTGAGGAGCAATTGGACCTGACAAAATACCGGCTATGATTTTTACTATTTTCTGGACTGAGAAAGCGCTTTCCAAAGGACAATTGAATTGCGGTTTCCAAGGTTAACCGAACTGCGGGTTTCTTTGGACACAGTACAGCGATTGACGGGTGAGATCCTTACCACCAGTACTGATCCAGACAGGTGGAACACCCATTCTAATCAAAGAAACCTGACGTGGATTTGCAGCGTGACACAGCTAGTACTCCCATTCACAGTCGGGTGTACACAGCATTGCTAGCAGACAACAAGGTAGTCTCTGATTGTGCTACCTAAAGGGAAGTTCATCCTGAATCTATACCACGTGGGACGCCACGGTGGGAGCAGGACTGTACGTGAGTAAACTAATTTGGCGCCGCTACATTTGAACCGGCGCAAAACTGTTGGATACATTTGTACTATCGCTTAATCATCTTGCCGTGTTCGCCGCGGTCGGCTGTTTTGAGTTTAAAGCCTGCCTAGGCAGATATCTGCTGAAATCTAGTGTACCTCTAGGAAATTGCGTGGATCAAGCCGATTTCCAGGTCACATGTTTCAATACTAAAGAAAGACTATATTCTAGGAATAGAACTATCAGTGTGACGCAGCAACCTATACAATATTGTTGAATCTCCAGAGACATTTTTACATTTTTCACCAAGTATTTGTACACTATCTTATATATCTAATCTTATATTTAATATTGATTTATCTATCCTACAGGTATTCCACTATATTATGCACTATATGTTACTGTCTTATATCACTATCGATTTAATTGATACTCACTTATTTTCACCTCTGGAGACATATTCGTTGTTAGCCACTGTTTTAGATAACAGAAATTAACAAGCCCGCCTATATATAGTTTGACTATCTAGTCTAATCATTAATTGTCCTACCCATTGATGCTGGACCGGACCCCCGGTTTTCTATTAGCTATAACAGTGGATTGATATATGCTATTTTTATATATTTTATGTGAGTTTTATCCATTTTACATTTGGGGATATAGCTCTGTTTTAGGTTTATAATATCAATTGTGTATGGTGACATTATTACTGCTATCTATCCGCACATATATATTGTCATTAATAAATCAAGATATTATTATTATATCGCTTGGGTCGCTTTGCCTACTTTGTGAACTAGATATATGAGTGCCCATTCTAATTTTATTACTATTGTTTTTTGGTGATTGGGTACAACATCCGTTTGGTGCACCTTGCCATCTTAAATCAGAGGTGAGCCGTCCTTCACCCCTTTTTAACCAATTCATCACATGCCCATGTTCTCTGCTGCCATGTCCAGGACACATCTTGCGTTTCCTGCACTTTAGCGACAACACCACCTCCCGTCCCAGAGGCCACCCAGCTTTTGACCGGCTCCACAAAATTCGGCCCCTCATAGACCACTTCAACCAGAAATTTGCAGATTTGTATACCCCTGAGCAAAACATCTGCGTAGACTAGTCCCTAATACATTTTACCGGGCGCCTTGGCTTCAAACAATACATCCCAAGCAAGCGCGCCCGGTATGGGGTCAAACTGTATAAGCTCTGTGAAAGGGCCACAGGCTATACCCACAAATTTCGTATCTATGAGGGCAAAGATCAGACCCTGGAGCCGGTCGGTTGCCCTGACTACCTGGGGAGCAGTAGGAAGACAGTCTGGGACTTGGTGGCACCCTTATTTGGCAAGGGGTACCATCTTTATGTGGACAATTTCTACACAAGTGTGGCCCTCTTCAGGCATTTGTTCCTAGAACAGATTGGCTGCTGTGGCACCGCGCAAACTAGTCGCGCGGGCTTCCCCCCAACGGCTCGTTACCACCCGTCTTTCAAGGGGGGAGAGGGCTGCCTTGTGTAACCAAGAACTGCTCGCGGTGAAATGGAGAGACAAGCATGACGTTTACATGCTCTCCTCCATTCACGCAGACACAACCATCCAAACTGAGCGAGCAACCAGTGTCATTGAAAATCCCCTCTCAGTCCACGACTATAACCTTCACATGGGAGGGGTGGACTTCAATGACCAGATGTTGGCTCCATATTTAGTTTCCCGACGCACCAGACGCTGGTATAAGAAGGTGTCTCTATATTTGATTCAATTGGCTGCATATAATAGTTTTGTTCTCTACAGTAAGGCTGGGAGAACAGGATCCTTCCTCAAATTTCAGCAAGAGATCATCGAGAACCTCCTGTATCCAGGATGTTCCGTGGCCCCATCCACCAGTGTAGTAAGCTGTCTACACGAGCGACATTTCCCCAATGTCGTTGCTGGTACCTCAACCCAACCGTCACCCCGAAAAAGATGTTGTGTCTGTAGCAGGAGTGGAATAAGGCGTGACACCCGCTATTTCTGTCCTGACCACCCTGCCCTATGCTTAGGGGAGTGTTTCCGGAAGTACCACACAAAGGTACACTTAGCATAGGGATCACATCTCACAGGACAGTTACATAGGGATATTAGGGCCCATTCACACACAGCTGCTGCAAACCTCTCCTTTCACCTGGGACAAAGTGCATAATGCACTTCGCCACATCTTTGGGCGATTTGCGCTTTACACATTGTCCCATGGGGAAGGAGAGGTTTGTCCTATAAAGGTAAAAAAAAAAAAAAAAAACACCAAAAGTTAAATAAAGTTTATATGTTCTGTTTAAAAGTTCTTATAAAGTTAATAAAATTTATTGCGTTGCAGCCTGATTTTTTCTTTTTTTTTTTTACCTTCCAAGTGGACCAACCGATCGACTAGCTGCAGCACTGATGTGCATTCTGACAGAAGCATTGCGCTGCTGTCAGATTACACACAAGTCGGTGTATGCGGCGCTGCAAGACGAGATTTCTCCTCTGCAGTAAAACATACGTTTGCCAAGGCATATGAGCTGAGGAGGCGGTGGTGTTCATATGCTTTGGCAAACACTTTGTATATAATTATTTTTTTTTAAATCCCGGCAATGATTTATTTATCCACATCGATTGATGTGAATGGAGAAATCGGGTTTGCCAGGGCATACGAGCTAAGTGGGTATGGATGTTGGGCGGAGCTCCTATGTCCTGGCAGACGATTTTCCCCTCCTTTTTTTTTTTTTTGGCAGAGATTTTTTCATCCACATTGATCGATGTGAATGAAGAAATCTGTGCCGTTCATTTTTTCTTTCAGCCCAGAGGCTGAAAGGAAAAAAAAATAAATCTCATTACCTGTATGCTCAATATAAGGAGAATAGCAGAAACTCCTAATGCTGGCCATACATGTAATGATTGCGGAGACCCTCAAATGCCAGGGCAGTACAAACACCCTACAATTGACCCCATTTTGGAAAAAAGACACCCCAAGGTATTCGCTGAGGGGCATATTGAGTCCATGAAAGATTGAAATTTTTGTCCCAAGTTAGCAGAAAGTGAGAATTTGTGAGAAACAAAAAAAAAAAAAAAAACAATTTCCGCTAACTTGTGCCAACGTGCCAAAATAAAAATAAAAAAATTCTATGAACTCGACATGCCCCTCATTGAATACTTTGGGGTGTCTTCTTTCCAAAATGGGGTCACATGTGGGGTATTTATACTGCCCTGGCTTTTTAGGGGCCCGAAAGCGTGAGATGAAGTCTGGGATCCAAATGTCTAAAAATGCCCTCCTAAAAGGAATTTGGGCACCTTTGCGCATCTAGGCTGCATAAAATGTCAGATATGTGGTATCGCCGTACTCAGGAGAAGTTGGGGAATGTGTTTTGGGGTGTCATTTTGCATATACCCATGCTGGGTGAGATAAATATCTTGGTCAAATGCCACCTTTGTATAAAAAAATGGGAAAAGTTGTCTTTTGCCGAGATATTTCTCTCACCCAGCATGGGTATATGTAAAATGACACCCTAAAACACATTCCCCAACTTCTCCTGAGTACGGCGATACCACATGTGTGACACTTTTTTGCAGCCTAGGTGGGCAAAGGGGCCCACATTCCAAAGAGCACCTTTCGGATTTCACAGGGCATTTTTTACATATTTGGATTTCAAACTACTTCTCACGCATGTAGGCCCCTAAAATGCCAGGGCAGTATAACTACCCCACAAGTGACCCCATTTTGGAAAGAAGACACCCAAAAATATTCACTGCATGGCAGTAAATTGCACGGCGCAGACGCAGTGAACGTGGCGTGGATTCAAACAAAGGGGAGGGAGCCAGCGTTTTTTTAAACAATCTCCCCGTACGAAAAATCTATTTAATAAATGGACCCCAGATTGGGGACGTCACGGAAAAGGGATTAAACTCATGAGAATAGTACTACAGAAAATACCACTCATATCGGGTGTGACAGTAAATTGCACAGCGCAGAGACCGTGGCGTGGATTCAAACAAAGGGGAGGAAGCAAGCGTTTTTTTAACCATCTCCCCGTTCAAAAAATCTATTCAATTCACCTTTCTGGGACCCTTGGTGTTGTACGTGGCTGGGTGGAGGAAGAAACCTTCAATTACATCAACGGGACATGGCTGGCTTGGTATCCAACCTTGTGCAAATGGGAAGTTTGCGGTTGGGCAAATGGACTGTTTGTGGTTGTTTGCGGTGCATTAAAAGGGGAGTTTGGTCTGTCAATGTCTCTGAAGCGGGCGTAACCCTTACACTACCTGATCGATACAACATCATATCTGATCGTATACACACACTGGATGTTTTAAACCACGCTGTTAAAAAAAAATTAGGAATTGTTAGGTGATTTATGCCCTTTATGGATTAAAATCCGACTCTGCGTCAACCATGTAATTTTCCATTGGAGTTTTGACATGGATCCCCCTCCCACATGCCACAGTCCAGGTGTTAGTCCCCTTGAAACAACTTTTCCGTCACTACTGTGGCTAGAAAGAGTCCCTGTGGGTTTTAAAATTCGCCTGCCTATTGAAGTCAATGGCGGTTCGCCCGTTCGCGAACATTTGCAGAAATTCGGGTTCACCGTTCGCGAACTGAAAAATTTATGTTTGCGACATCTCTAAACACTAAATACTACCCAACTGGCCATTTTCGTTCGTGGAATAACTGCTGAGTTTGACACACGAGAGGAACTACTGTCACTGGAAGCCATGCATGGGACTACAAGAGACTTTCAGAGACTTGTTTTATCAATGACAAAATTCGGGCCAACATACTGATGGAGCTACAGCCATGGTTGGCTCCAAAAAATTATTAATTGCATTGGTCAAGAAAGAACTGATTCGTCTTGGTCTTGATCCAAGTGATTTAATTATATGCCACTGCATCATACACCAAGAAAGTCTCTGTGAACAGTCTCTGCGCCTCAACAATATGAGGTCAACAGTAGTGTCGTGCATAAATTTGATCAAAAGCGTAGGGTTTAACAAGCGCCAGTTTAATGAGTTACTGAATGATGTTGACTCTGAGTATGGTGATCTTGTTTATTACTGTGAAGTGAGGTGGTTGAGTTGTGGGAACATACTCATGAGGTTTTACGAACTGCAGAATGAAGAAAAGCAGTTAATGCTCAGTGATAGCAAATGGCTGTGTGATTTAGTGTTAACGGTGGACATTACCAAGTACCTCTCAAAGCTGAACGTCAACCTTAAGGGTCATATCCAGCTTCTCAGCTTGTTGCTTTTGATAGAGATGTGGCCATCATTCATTGAATCAGCTAAGAAAGCTCAAATATACTCCAGTTCTCAGACAACACCTTATCTTCTACAAAGCACGAAGGTTCCATCTTAGTGAAGACTCCATTACAAGATGGCCCCTATAGTTAGATATTTACATAGTTCACATACCAGAGTTAGTAAAACAATGCACAATGCGCAAATGCCAAGTGTTATCTTTTTTCATATTTCAGCCAATGTAACAAGGCCACAAACCTCAGGGGGCCACAAACCTCTTAAGTCTACATAAACTGCTGTACTTCTTGTAATAAACGAGAAACTGACTAGTAGAGGAAAGTCACATAGCCAAGTTTACTGTGAGCGAAGTCAGTTCTACGAAGGAAGGGTTAAGTCGAGAATGAAAGAAATCAGCACAAAGACACAGGGAGGGGTGTGCTCTGGACTTAGGCTAAAAAAGCTGTGAAATTATTAGTGAACACAGGATGCTCGGCCTTGATTTAGAACATTCTATTCTGGATATTATAAAATACAATGTTGAACAGGCAAGTGCTAACTTTTACATGCCGCCAACACAGCCCCAAAAGGGAGGGGGGGGGAACCCATCCCCCATCATATCACCAGCCCCATCAGTCTCCAGAGGGGTGGACCTGTTAAGTATGTCGGTGCCAAAACAACGCCCTAGGCCCATCTCTTTGTATCCAGTTATCACACAAAATTGCACTCCCTTCGTCTCAACTTCCGCTGTGGTGGCCATGTTAACTAATCCAGAGTCCAGTCTGGCAGCCATCTTAACTCCTGTAACTTCCGGCACGGAAGCCATTTTACATAGTAACATAGTACATAAGGCCGAAAAAAGATATTTGTCCATCCAGTTCGGCTGTCATCCTGCAAGTTGATCCAAAGGAAGGCAAAAAAAATAAAAAATGTGAGGTAGAAGCCAATTTTTCCCACTTTAGGGGAATAAAAAATTCCTTCCCGACTCCAATCAGAATAACTCCCTGGATCAACGACCACTCTCTAGTATCAATAGCCTGTAATATTATTACACTCCAGAAATACATCCAGGCCCTTCTTGAATTCCTTTAATGTACTCACCATCACCACCTCCTCAGGCAGAGAGTTCCATAGTCTCACTGCTTTTAGCGTAAAGAATCCTCTTCTATGTTTGTTTCCTAGATCCTTTTCCATGTTACCGAGGGATTTTACCATTTAGTATGTACGGGTGACTTGCATTATTCGTTCCCATGTGCATAACTTTACATTTGTCAGTGTTAAACCTCATCTGCCACAGATCCCTTTGTAGTAGTATACTGTCCTCTTCAGTGTAAATTACTTTACACAGTTTAGTGTCATCTGCGAAAATGTATATTTTACTATGCAAGCCTTCTACAAGATCATTAATAAATATATTGAAGAGAATAGGGCCCAATACTGCCCTCTGAGGTACCCCACTAGTGACAGTGACCCAATCTGAGTGTGTACCATTAATAACCACCCTTTGTTTTCTATCACTCGGCCAGTTACTTACCCACATACAGACATTTTCTCCTAGTCCGAGCATTCTCATTTTATATACTAACCTTTTATGTGGTACAGTGCCAAATTCTTTGGAGAAGTCCAGATATACGATATCCATTGATACACTGCTGTCAAGTCTAGAACTTACCTCCTCATAGAAAATGATTAAATTAGTTTGGCATGACCGATCCCTTACGAAGCCATGCTGATATGGCGTAATTTGCTTATTTCCATTGAGATGCTCTAAGATAGCATCTCTTAGAAAACCTTCAAACAGTTTACCCACAACAGATGTTAAACTTACCAGCCTATAGTTTCCAGGCTCTGTTTCTGGACCCTTTTTGAATATTGGCACCACAATGTGCCATTCCTGTGGGACATTGCCTGTCAGTATAGAGTCTGCAAATATCAGAAATAAGGGTATGGCTATGACTTAATTCCCTTAGGATAAGGGGGTGTATGCCATTCGGTCCTGGCAATTTGTCTATTTTAATTTTTTTAAGTCGCTGTTGTACTTCTTCCTGGGTCAGACAGGACACTTTTAGAATAAATTGTTTTGTTGTTATTTTGAAGAAGCAAAAGAGCAAGACAACATATCCTGGTTTACTCAGGAGAAGTTGGGCAATGTGTTTTGGGGTGTCTTTTTACATATACCCATGCTGGGTGAGAGAAATATCTCTCTAAAAGTCTTTCCTATTAGTTTTCCTATTTTTTTTATACAAAGTTGTCATTTGACAGAGATATTTCTCTCACCCAGCATGGTTATATGTAAAATGACACTCCAAAACACATTGCCCGACTTCTCCCGAGTACGGCGATACCACATGTGTGACACCACAAGGTTTAAAAAAAATCGCATCTACAGCCTGTCAGTGAACGATCGCCGCTGGCAGGCTGTAGATCAGCTCGTTTACCGGCAGTTCCTGTGAACGTGCGCGCGTTCACGGGAAATCTTGCTTCTCGCGAGATGACGCCCCGTCGCGCTAATAAGGAATAACAGGGCCGCCGCAAAGACGCAATCCTGCGTGCAGCGGTCCTGTACTGGTAAAACCTCCTTAATGACCAGACCACTTTTTACAATTCTGCACTACACTACTTTCACAGTTTATTGTTCGGTCATACAACTTACCACCCAAATGAATTTTACCTCCTTTTCTTCTCACTAATAAAGCTTTCATTTGGTGGTATTTCATTGCTGCTGACATTTTTTGATATTAATCAAAATTGACCGCAATTTTTGCAAAAAAATGAAATTTTTCACTTTCTGTTTTTCAGATAAAACTACATTGCTATATAAAATTTTCTCTAAATTTGTTGTTCTACATGTCTTTGATAAAAAAAATTCAATAAGTGTATATTTATTGGTTTGCGCAAAAGTTATAGCATTTACAAACTATGGTACAAAAATGTGAATTTCCGCATTTTGAAGCAGCTCTGACTTTCTGAGCACCTCTCATGTTTCTTGAGGTTCTACAATGCCCAGGACAGTAGAAACACCCGACAAATGACCATATTTCGGAAAGAACATGAGTACAAGGTGCGCAAAGGGGCCCAAATTCCAAAGAGCATCTTTACGATTTCACAGGGCATTTTTTACGCATTTGGATTCCAAACTACATCTCACGCTTTAGGACCCTTAAAATGCCAGGGCAGTATAAATACCCCACAAGTGACCCAATTTTGGAAAGAAGACACCCTAAGGTATTCCGTGAGGGGCATGGCGAGTTCTTAGAATATTTTTTTTTTTTTTGGCGCAAGTTAGCGGAAAATGTTTTTATTTTTTTCTTACAAAGTCTCATATTCCACTAACTTGTGACAAAAATTTTACATGTACTCACCATGCCCCTCAGCGAATACCTTGGGGTGTCTTCTTTACAAAATGGGGTCATTTGTGGGGTGTTTGTACTGCCCTGGCATTTGAGGGTCTCCGCAATCATTACATGTATGGCCAGCATTAGGAGTTTCTGCTATTCTCCTTATATTGAGCATACGGGTAATGAGATTTTTTTTTTCGTTCAGCCTCTGGGCTGAAAGAAAAAATGAACGGCAAAGATTTCTATATTCGCATGGCTCAATGTGGATGAAAAAATCTCTGCCAAAAAATGTGCCCAAAAAAAATAAAAAATAAAAAGGAGGGGAAAGGTGTCTACCAGGACATAGGAGCTCCGCCCAACATCCAAACCCACTCAGCTCGTACGCCCTGGCAAACCCGATTTCTCCATTCACATCAATCGACGTAGATGAATAAATCATTGCCGGAATTTTTTTAAATTTTTTTATAAAAAATGTTTGCCAAAGCATATGAGCTCATAAGCCTCGGCAAATGTACCTTTTTAACTGCAGAGGAGAAATCTCGTCTTGCAGCACCGCATACACAGACTTTTGTGTAATCTGACAGGAGCACAATGCTTCTGTCAGATGCGCTGTGCTCGTAATCTCGCGTCTCGCGAGAGGACGCGCCGATGCGTCCATGAGGAATAACCCGGCCGCCCGCAGGACGCATTCCTGCGTCAGGCGGTCGGGAGGTGGTTAAAAAGGGATGGAAACTGGAACAGTCTCATAATGTCCGAGTTTATTGGAGGCAGAGGTCGCGTAATTTTTGTAAGAAAATGGCAAAATCTCAGATAGTTGTAGAATTCCGTGTGTGGCAATGTGAATAAGCTTTGGAGTGAATCAAAGGGAAGAAGTGAGCTATCTGGCATAATTTGGGATATGGTAATGATCCCTTTTCCCCGCCACATTGTTAAGTTAATATCAGGGATATTTAGTTCCAATGTGCGTATAGTGGCGTGTTGAAGGAGGGATGAGTTTGAGTCACTCTGTGCTTTATGGATTTTAGACCAGAGGTTGCTAACATGCGTTATTGTTAGTAGGTTGTTATTTGGCAGGGTCATGTTCCATAACAAATGGATTAAGTAGTCTTTTAGAGTAGCATGTTTTATGACGTGTGATTTAATCTGGAGCCAGGCTTTCATGTCATCTGAGGACCACCATTCCCGAGCAAAAGAACGGGCTATCGCTGTGAAATAGTCCTCGATATCAGGGAGGCCCAGTCCACCGGCATGTTTTTTCTTGGACATTAATGCCCGATTTTAATGAACCATAGAGAATTTGGGAGAGCTTAAAATGTAACTTTTACTGTTAATTTAAATAAAATATAAAAAGCCACAAACAGATACTTGAAATATGGCTAAATTTATGGAACAGTCTTACCGTTCAGATGCCCCCTGATAGGGATCAGCCAGGCGTGGTGGAAATAATACCGCGTCTGGGCCGAGAATTAGATGTAGCTGATGGTAATTCAAGATGTAGACTGGTACAGGGAACCGTTGTCCCTAGTAAGCCCTGATTCGGGAGGGGGCAAAGCTACTGTTCACCTGCCTGTCTACACAGAGTTCCTACCCCGCAAGGGGCGGCCCTGTCCGGATACCTTACCCTAAAATCGGGCGGGTATCCCTAGTAATGCCCTATAGGATGGTTCCCAACGTTCCAGATTTTAGGGTAAGGTATCCGGACAGGGCCGCCCCTTGCGGGGTAGGAACTCTGTGTAGACAGGCAGGTGAACAGTAGCTTTGCCCCCTCCCGAATCAGGGCTTACTAGGGACAACGGTTCCCTGTACCAGTCTACATCTTGAATTACCATCAGCTACATCTAATTCTCGGCCCAGACGCGGTATTATTTCCACCACGCCAGGCTGATCCCTATCAGGGGGCATCTGAACGGTAAGACTGTTCCATAAATTTAGCCATATTTCAAGTATCTGTTTGTGGCGCTTTATATTTTATTTAAATTAACAGTAAAAGTTACATTTTAAGCTCTCCCAAATTCTCTATGGTTCATTAAAATTGTTAGTGGGAGCGCCAATACATTTCTTAAACTACTCAACATACTATTTTTCGACATTAATGCCCAGGCTACTCTGGGTTTGGATGGTCCCCAGATGTACTGACCTAGAATAGCCTGCACTTTCTTGAAAAATATAGCAGGGACCGGGATTGGGAGGGCCCAAAATATATAAATAAGCTTGGGAAGGGTCATCATTTGAAAGGAAGCCACTCTACCCACCAATGATACTGCTTTCATTGAGAAGCTTTTGAAGTCGTTTAACATGGTGGTAAGGAGGGGGTCATAGTTCCTAGTATATAATAGGGAGCAAGGCAAAGTAATCTTGACTCCCAGGTATGAAAATTCAGATGATTGCCAATCTAGATTATGGAAGGATTTTAGTAAGGTTAATTCTGCTGAAGGGATGTTAATGGGAAGAGCTTGAGATTTAGTGTTGTTGATCTTATAGTAGGAAAGAGATCCGCAATGGGAAATCACCCTGAGGGCGTTGTCAAGTGAGTTGATAGGGTCAGTTAATGTGAGGATGATATCATCTGCGTAAAGTGTGATTTTATGGGATTTTTCCCCCACTTCTACCCCGGATAAGAGTGACAGGGGACACCCCTGTCTAGATCCGTTGGTTATACCAAATGGATCTGAAACGACTCCATTAACCAAGACTTTCGCGGAGGGAAAGGAATAGAGGCTGCGGATAGCTTGTAATATTTGTCCCAAGAAGCCCATTTGGCGAAGGGTAGAGAATGCATAATCCCAATGCAAGCAATCAAATGCTTTTTCTGCATCCAATGTGATCGCAAGCATTGGGAGGTTCTGCAATTCAACGTAATTAAACAGGTCTACAATCAGTCTAGTGTTATCGGATGCTTGTCGCCAAGCCACAAAACCCGTTTGGTCATGGTGGATCAGAGAAGAGAGTAATGGAGATAACATATTAGCAATAAGTTTATTAAAAAAATTAATATCAGAGTTGAGCAATGAAATAGGCCGAAAATTCTGGGGTGTGTCTGGTGTTTTTCCGGGTTTTGGAATAGTGACTATTAGTGCTTCCAGCATGTCCGGGGGAAAGGGATGTCCCTCTTGTACCTCATTGAACATGTCTAGCATGTAAAGTGTAAGAATGCGTTGGAATTGGCGGAAATATTCATTAGAGAGCCCATCAGGTTCTGGGGATTTGCCCAAAGGGAGCGATGCAATTATCTTGTTGATTTCTGAGATTGAGAATGGGACATTAAGAGATTGTAGTTGCGAGTGGGTGAGTGTAGGGAGGGATGCATGTGAGAGGAATACTTCAACCAGGGTAATTTTCTGGTAGCGGGGTGCTGTCTTTTAGGTTATAAAGTGCTTAATAATACAGTTTAAATTGGTTAGCGATGTCTCGGGGATCTATTAATTTTGCCTTAGTCGTGGAGTGCAATAAATGTGGTATTTTGGACTTGGATTGTTGAGTTTTTAGTTGTTGCGCCAGTAGACCCACCTTGTTTCCTTGGGAGTAATATTTAGATTAAAGTCTGAGGAGAGATTTGTGGTAATTTTGGAGCAGTAAGCTACTAAGTTTATTTCATGCTAATTTGAGTTCATTGGAGCACTGGGGAGTGGGAGTGGTTTTGCTTATGTTCTCTAAGCTAGCTATTTGCTCTAAAGTTTGCGTAATGTCTCGCTCTCAGTTTCTTTACTGTAACACTCAGCTTGATCAAAGAGCCTCTTATCTACGGTTTATGAGCTTGCCACAGAACAAATTTGTTTGAGACTGATCCGTCATTAAAGTGAAAGTACTCTTAAGTGTGTTGAAGGTTCCGCTATATGTTTCGGATTGTTAATGAGAAATGTATTATTCCTCCAGACTGGAGCTCTATGCGAAATTGTTCTTCAAGGGTAATGGTAATCGGGGCGTGATTTGAACATTTAATGAGGCCAATGTCAGTGGAGAGGGTATGGAGTAGGGAGGAATGGTCAATTATAAACATGTCTATACGTGAGTACGACACATGAGTTGGGGAGAAAAATTTAAAGTCCTTTTCCAGGCTATGCTGGGCTCTCCACACGTCTGTACAACCTTCAGAGTGCAAGAAAGTGGCAACCCCTGTATCAGTTCTTCGTGTGAGGGACGTAGAATCTCGAGAGAGTTGTAAGACGGTACTGAAGTCACCGCAGAGGATCACTTTCCCTTGTTTGAGTTTGTTCACATTGCGCATAAGCTTATGTAGGAAAGCTAGCTGGTGTGAGTTGGGTGCAAAAAGGTTAACTAGCGTGTATGTAATGTTATTAATGGAGCATACTAGGATAATGTAGTGACCATTCGGGTAAATTTTGGTCTTAATGGGGATGTAGGCAACAGTGTTCTTGACAGCAATTAGGGTACCTCTCTTTCTTGTTAAAATGGGAATACAGGATATTGGGTAATAAATGGTGATGCACTATATTGGCATCTGCTTGTAGTAAGTGAGTTTCCTGTATACACGAAACATCAACATTAGTGGTTAAAGCTTCTTCCCACATATGAGACCTTTTCTGAGGACAATTGAGACTTTTAACATTGAGGGACATGATCTTAACACCCATGATGTTGAATACAAGGTAGCTATCTAGACTTTAGAGAGACAATGAGAGCACAATAATGATGTACTATATCAAGGTTATGAGACTGCGTACAATTAAGGCTATGGGGTGGGTGGGAAAGGGAAGGAAAGAGGGAGGACGGGAAGAGCAAGGGAAAAGATAAGTAACGGCAACAAATGAGACGGAAACAATAGTCTATAACCTGGTAGGCAATGAACAGGACGGTAATGACCGTCTAACTTCTGGTAGGGCGAAAATTCAGTGCTATGGCTAGAAGGACCAGGGAAGGTAAGTAGTTGGTGTCAGAGGGCCTGCACCAAATTTGAGTAAGGCATTATCAAGATGCCCAAATGAGACACAGAAAAGAGTCCCAACACAGGTAGGAATAAGCAGTATAACGCAACTGCGGGAGTTATGGTTTTTGGAGTATCATCCATAGGAGACAGTTCCAGGGCGTCAGTCCCTTGATGTGAACGGGGTTGAAGGAGCCATTGAGGTGGGATTAACTTCGGTGTTTCCTGGAGACAGTGGGATCTGACACATTTGGAGTAGTTGTTTCCCTTCCTCAAGCGTTTCTGCGGATGAGAATCTTCAAGGGGTAACCCCACTTATAGGGGACATCTTGATCATGAAGGGTTGTCGTGATTGGCAACAACGCTCTGCGTCGGCGGATGGTGACCATAGATAGATCAGTAAAAAGCTTAACTTTTTGATACGGAACTGGGAGTGGGCTCTTCTTTGTCGCAGCCATGAGTGCCTCCTTGGTGTGGAAGAAGTGAATGTGCGCAAGGGTGTCACGCGGGATATTAGGGCCTAGGTGCAGAGGTTTAGGGATCCTGTGGGCCCCATCAATCATCATATCAGGGGCTGGGATCTGCAGTAGAAGCGCTCTCATTAGTCCTTTTAGGTATGCTTGCAGTTCCAGGGGAGCAACATCTTCAGGAATACCACTAAATATCACATTATTTCGCTTGGAGCAATCCTCCAGGTCTGCCATCTTTAGCATAATGGCTTCCAGATCATGAGCCATCTATAATTGCATTTTGTGGGCATCTATAATTGCATTTTGGGAGGATGCAAAGTCGCCCATTTTTGTTTCCACATGGTGGATTTTATCTTCAGTTGTCTGCAGTCTGGCAGAGAGAGGGTTAATCAGTCCCGCAATGTCCGCCTGCAAGGAGGATTTTAAAGCTGGTAACATGGCTTTGAGAGAGTCCTCAGTAACAGGTTTGTCAGAGGTAGGAAGCAATTGGAAGGGGTCCAAGGGCGCTGCAATATGAGAAGTATATGTGTACTCACAAAGCTGCGGTTGGCCTCTGGCATCTGATGTAGTCATCTGAGGATGAGGGCTTCCAAGTAGATTGTCCCGCTGCGCAGGCAGTCGGGCGCCATTTTGGATCCCAGGAGGAGTGTGCACCAGAGCTCTGGCCTCCTCTGGCGTCAGTGGAAGCGACATATTCAGCAGGTTAGTGCTGGCAGATACGTCCGGTGGGGAAGGTGAGCAAGCTGTAGGAGCAGGTGACATGGCGCTGATATGGGATACTAGCAGGGCCTTATCTGTTTTATCGGCGCAATCTTTGGATCTTCCCCTGTCGAAGTAGCTTTCCAAGTTGCCATCTTGTAGTTTCGATAGTTTCTTTTTGGTCTTCCCCATTGTGTTTGAGGAAGGATTAGGCGTCTGTGGGTGCAGTATGGTACTGCTCAGATACAAATTGAGACGGGCAGGCAAGATTTCAGTCGCTTGGGTGCAGGAGCTCTTCTCTCAAGCGGCCATCACGCTCAGCAACCTAGCCACGCCCCCCAGACAGGACACTTTTAATGGGGAATCTATCTTCCTCAGTGAATACATTGGAGAAAAAAATATTTAACAGCTTTGCTTTCTCCTCGTCGCTCTCTGCGACTCCACCCTCATTACTCTTTAAAGGCCAACACCTTCAGATTTACACTTTTAAACATTTATATAATTGAAGAACATTTTAGGGTTAGTTTTACTCTCTTTGGCAATTAATCTCTCAGTCTCTAGTTTGGCCGCTTTTATTAGTTTTTTACATGTTCTATTTTTTTCCTTATAGTTTTTCAGTGCTTCCGCGCTACCCTCCCATTTTAGTGGTTTATATGCTTTCTTTTTGTCAATTATTGCTTTCTTTACAGTTCTATTTATCCACATAGGTTTATTTATTTCTTAGTTAGGCCTATGGCCACTCTCAGTTGGCTAAATGTAGCTTTTTTAAAGTTTGGCAATTTTTGTTCCTCCCTGTAGAAATGCTCTTTTGAATGAGATTTGGAAGGTTATTACTTTATGGTCACTATTTCCCAGGTGTCCCCCAACCTGCACATCTGTTGTTCTGTCAGGCCTATTGTTTAATACCAACTCCAGTATGGCCGTCCCTCTAGTCAGGTCCTGAACCAGTTGGGAGAGGTAATTGTCCTTGGTTATTGCCAAGAACCTGTTTCCTTTATGGGATGTACAGCTTTTAGTTCCCCAGTCTATATCTGGGTAGTTAAAGTCCCCATAATAACCACCTAATTATGATTTGCTGCCTTGTCTATCTCGTTTAGTAGTAGATTTTCTGTGGACTCTGGTATATTAGGTGGTTTATAGTAAACTCCTATTAGTAATTTATTATTGTTTTTAGCTCCATGTATCTCTACCCACAGTGACTCCACATGTTCATGTCCCTCACTAATATCTTCACGGAGTGTGGGCTTTAGACAGGACTTTACATAAAGGCAGACCCCTTACTTCTCCTGTTTTGACAATCATTTCTAAACGGACTGTAACCTTGTACATTAACCGCCCAGTCATAGCTATCATCCAGCCATGTTTCCGTTATTCCCACTATGTCATAGTCCTCCTCACACATTACTAATTCCAGCTCCCTAGTTTTATTAGACAGGCTTCTGGCATTAGTATACATACATTTGAGAGGTTTATGTATATTTTTTACCCTACACCTTTCCTTCCGAACTGTTCTAGTCCCTCCTTCCATTCCTCCCTTAGTCCCACTAACTTGCCCCCGGTCTCTATCTGCACTATCTTCCCCTCCTATAACGTAATTTCCCTCCCCCCAGTCACAAGTTTAAACACTCCTCCAAACTTCTAGCCATCTTTCTCCCCAACACAGCTGCCCCTTCCCCACTGAGGTCCCTATGATAGAGCCTGTAGCCGATACAGAAGTCGGCCCAGTTCTCCAGGAACCCAAACCCCTCCTTACTATACCAGTTCTTGAGCCACTTTTTAATCTCCCTAATCACCCGCTGCCTTTCTTGTGTGTCCCGTGGTATAGACAGCATTTCAGAAAATACTACCCTTTATGTCCTTGCCCTAAGCTTTTGACCTAAATCCCTGAAATCATTTTTAAGGACTCTCCACCTACCTCTAACTTTGTCATTGGTTCTGAAGGGATATATGTAACTCTATTTTGTCTGCTTTAACAATGTGTATTGTGAAATCATCTAATCCATGCACTGTTTTAAGTTCCCCTCTGTGGAATTTGAGAGACTTCCTCTGTCTGTGGACAGTTTCTAGAGACCCTTAAATTCCTTAGTAAAAAACAGTCACACCTTATAAGGTCATCCCGTCTTAATGCATACTAAGCATATATGTGTCTACACATGATTGGTTAATGACGTTACTATGTAAATTATACTCTGCTCCTTTAAAAGGCTGAACTATGGGGCAATAAAATTAGAGTGAATTTGAACAGACACGTGTTGGTGTTAAATCTGATTCATTCTCCTGGTGCCAGAAAAGACTTAATTCAAGCTGACCACCAAAACTCTGGTATCAGGGATGCCATAAGCAAAGGGTCCAAATTGCCTTACAGCTTTGGGGGCTCGTGTCCGGGATCATGAGGGTCATCCTCAGGTCCACTGTGAAAGACATCAATTTTGTCCTCCGTCTGAGGTCCGGCCACGCCTCGACCCAAGTAAGGCCACGCCTCGACACAAGTAAGTTGAACCATCTACTTAAGATTTCGGTAGGTCGCTGTGGGACACAGCCAAGGCTCAGGGAGCCTAAGGTGATTATAAGGGACTCCTGGAGTCCACATCACCGCAGATATATAAAGTGCACTAAGAAATACTGTTCAGGGAACAGAAGGTTATAAGCTTGGATTAACTTACTTATACGATATATATATATATATATATATATATATATATATTTTAGAAGTGATAAGATTATCTGTTTGTGTGAGATACTGACCGGGTGTTAAGTGTACAGTCACATCCCACTGTTATTGTCAAATTGATGTATTTTGGGTTAACTACTGTTAATGTGTAAAATTGTTTGTGTTGTGGAGGACCGCAAGACGCCCCACTTTTTCGCCTAGGAGTAATCCGCTGACCCGGAAAACGTGAACGCAAGTGGCGGTCCAAAAACAACAATAGTCGATAGGGGTCCAAAGAGTATAGAGAGACACTAAGATACAAATCAGCTGATCAGTTGACAGGATTTTTGTCTGAGCCTTGACGGTTCAGTACAGCCAGTCCTGACAGCGATTGTCTCACTTATTCTTTGAACTGTAAATACTAACATGGGAGGACAAGGGTCTAAAATTAAATACCCTAAACCAAAACCAGGAGAAACTTGCAAAAACTATGTAGCTCGTGTTAGTCCAACAAATTGATCAACCCGTGGGTAGATAGTTTAGCAGGCTGGACTGAGGTAATGGATGCTGCAGATCCATTCCCCAGGGACGGTGATAATAGTATTTATCATACGGATATGGTCAAAGGACTATGTCTAGGTGATAAGACAGCCTGGCCGCATTTTGATGCTGATCCTTCCTGGGACATGGAGTACATGTCCAGGGGAGGAGAACAGTGGCTGGAGATAGCCCCCCACTGGTATGATAGAAACATAGAATGTGTCGGCAGATAAGAACCATTTGGCCCATCTAGTCTGCCCAATATACTAAATACTATGGATAGCCCCTGGCCCTATCTTATATGAAGGATGGCCTTATGCCTATCCCATGCATGCTTAAACTCCTCCACTGTATTTGCAGCTACCACTTCTGCAGGAACGCTATTCCATGCATCCACTACTCTCTCAGTAAAGTAATACTTCCTGATATTACTTTTAAACCTTTGCCCCTCTAATTTAAAACTATGTCCTCTTGTAGCAGTTTTTCTTCTTTTAAATATTCTTTCCTCTTTCACCTTGTTGATTCCCTTTATGTATTTAAAAGTTTCTATCATATCCCCTCTGTCTCGTCTTTCTTCCAAGCTATACATGTTAAGGTCCTTTAATCTTTCCTGGTAAGTTTTATCCTGCAATCCATGTACCAGTTTAGTAGCTCTTCTCTGAACTCTCTCCAAAGTATCAATATCCTTCTGGAGATATGGTCTCCAGTACTGAGCACAATACTCCAAATGAGGTCTCACTAGTGCTCTGTAGAGCGGCATGAGCATCTCCCTCTTTCTACTGGTAATTCCTCTTGCTATACACCCAAGCATCCTGCTAGCATTTCCTGCTGCTCTGTGACATTGTCTGCCTACCTTTAAGTCTTCTGAAATAATGATCCTTAAATCCCTTTCCTCAGATACTGAGGTTAGGACTGCATCACTGATTTTATATTCTGCTCTTGGGTTTTTACGTCCCAGGTGCATTATCTTGCACTTATCAACATTAAATTTTAGTTGCCAGATTTTTGACCATTCCTCTAGTTTTCCTAAGTCCTTTTTCATTTGGTGTATTCCTCCAGGAACATCAACCCTGTTACAAGTCTTTGTGTCATCAGCAAAAAGACACACCTTACCATTGAGGCCTTCTGCAATTTCGCTGATAAAGATATTAAACAATATGGGTCCCAGAACAGATCCCTGAGGTACCCCACTGGTAACAAGACCTTGGTCTGAATATACTCCATTGACTACAACCCTTTGTTGCCTGTCCCTCGGCCACTGCCTAATCAATTCAACAATATGGGAGTCCAAGCCCAATGACTGCACTTTATTGATAAGCCTTCTATGTGGGACAGTATCAAAAGCCTTACTAAAGTCTAGATAAGCGACGTCTACTGCACCTCCTTCATCTATTATTTTAGTCACCCAATCAAAAAAATCAATAAGATTAGTTTGACATGATCTCCCTGAAGTAAACCCATGCTGTTTTTCATCTTTCAATCCATGGGATTTTAGATGGTCCACAATCCTCTCCTTAAATACTTAAGGAGAGGATTGTGGACCATCTAAAATCCATTAATTAATTTCCATTAATTTCCCCACTATTGATGTCCGGCTTACTGGCCTATAGTTGCCAGATTCCTCCCTACTACCTTTCTTGTAAATGGGCACAACATTTGCTAATTTCCAACTGAGGTCCTTCTCCTTCAATTTCCTTTGTAAAAACTGAACAGAAGTATTCATTGAGGCAGAGCTAGTTCTTTATCTTCTTCCATATACCTTCCTTCTTTAGTTTTTAATTTGGTAATTCCTTGTTTTAGTTTCCTTTTTTCATTTGTGTATCTGAAGAATGCCTTATCGCCTTTTTTCCCTGACTGAGCTAATTTCTCTTCTGCCTGTGCTTTAGAAGCTCTTATAACTTGTTTGGCCTCTCTCTGCCTAATCTTATAAATTTGTCTGTCATCCTCATTTTGTTTTTATAATTCTTAAATGCTATCTTTTTGTTTTTAATGATTTTGGCCACTTCTGCTGAGTACCACAGTGGTCTCTTCCTTTTTTGCTTTTACTGACAAGCCTAATGCAATTTTCTGTTGCCTTCAATAGTGCCACTTTTAAGTAGTCCCATTTCTCCTGGACTCCAATGAAACTGTTCCAGTCTGATAGGGACTCGTATACCACTAATCTAATTTTAGAAAAGTCTGTTTTTCTAAAATCTAAAACTTTTGTTTTTGTGTGGTGTGACTCAGTCACTGTACTTATAGTAAACCACACTGACTGGTGATCACTAGATCCCAAGCTTTCCCCTACACTAATATCAGATACCAAATTCCCATTTGTGAATACTAAATCTAAAATGGCCTCCTTCCGGGTTGGCTCCTCCACTACTTGCTGTAGAGATAATCCCAGTAGGGAATTTAGAATGATGCAGGTAATAGAAAAAAGAATAAGAATCCAAAAGGTCCCAAAAATGATAGGACTCTACATGAAATAGAACAGGAGGTAGGCACAAAGAAGAGAAGTCAGAAACCTCCTCCACCCTATAATAAATCTACCCCCACGGCACCTCTATACCCTGTTCTGACCCCAGATGAAGAAGATGGCGCGATAGCAGCCATACCATTAAAACTAGAAGAAAAATACCAACCCCCCACGCCAACATTTGGAAACAAAATGGAGTGCGGTCTAATTACTAGCACACCGCATCCTAGTTATAAAACACGCAGTACAAGTAAAAAGAGAGAGGAGTCAGAAGAGGAAGAATCAAAAGAGGGAGTCCAAGTAATCGCTCCCTTTCTGACAGTAGGACAGCACTTAGTAAAAAAAAAGCCCATAGAGATAGAGGAACTACACACAGGAAGATGTAAGGCTTATCCTGGATGGTATTATAGGCACACACACAACATGGGATTGGGAGCATGTCAAATCCATATCTACTGTTAAATAACGCGTCGAGGCTCCAGATTATATATGTAACACAGAAGAGGGTCAGAAAAGGATATGGAGGGAGATAGAGGAACATATGAATGAGGTATTAAAACAAAAAAATTTCATTGCCCCTTAGCAGTGGCCTGCAAACAGAAATCTGCCGAATCAGTCACTGAATTCTGGAAGAGATTCATGGACTGCTGGAAGACTGAGGCAGGGCTATCTGTGCGTGACAATGACAATCTCCACATTTGTGAACAATTTGTCAGACAAATTGATCTTAGCTGTGAAACAAAATGTGTCCTCTTGGACCTCAAATAAAAGTGTCGATTTTTGAGAAACATCTCTTTGAAAAGGAAGCAGCAGGATGGTTTGAGATAAGGAAAACATCATCCCCCACACACGCATATACTAGCAGAGGCAGGGGTAGAGGAGGAAGGAGGGGTGGAAATAACAGCAAACCCTACAATGGAAGACAGGACTCATTGCCAAATAATTGTTGTTATAACTGTGGAAAGGAAGGACATTGGGCACGGCAATGCCGTGCACCAAGGAGGGGGGAGGGAATTATACAGAGTAAGTGATGTTATATGTGTAATAATCCAGCTTTTAACAAAAATTATTATATATGTGGAAACACTAAGACCACCTGGTATATAAGATGATTTGGGTTTAACAAAATGACTGTACGATTATAACATGTATATTGTCTTCTTATAAGAGTTGATTAATCACAGAGTGAAGACCAGAAGACATTGGAAAACACAGCACAACAGTGACATAGACCATCAGCAATTCTGGGTGTGGTGTGGCTATCTGTTTCCAGGAAAGCTGTGTTTGTCTGTGCTGCAAGTTTTGGAATGAAACTAAGAAAACTGTGTGACTGGGTTGGAAGACAAATGATTCAGTGGAATGCGAATGGGTGTGGCTTTGAGTTGTAGTGGAGTTGAAAATGTGTGAAGACTGAGGGATGTTTTTAGCAGAATTGTGTATGCAATTCAGTTTTTATGTATGAGGGCATGGTTATGAGCTGTTTGTGTAAATGAGTACATGAAAATGTGAATACGTATGGAGTACGATATTTGTTTTTGATATAATATGCGCATTGAGAATTTTATTTTATTTTTCTTGGAAGTTTTTGGTTTTTATTGGTGCCAACAGCATTGATCAAGTTGTACATTTTTTTTTTTTTTTATTAAAGTCAATGAAAAGCTTTTATGGGCCCTTTGTGTGTTCATGTCTGCATTGTCAGATCTGTTTGTTTCAATGTTTGAAGTTACGGGTTACATGTTAAGTGTTGTGCTTAACATTAGAGCTCTGTTCTCATGGGCAGCTGGGATACTACTGACGGACAGAAGGAGGACCACAGCGTCCGACAAAAAGGGGTGGACTTAGATGACAGTAGGATTCATGGTAGATAGCAGTGTAACCTCAAGTGTGTTAAGTAAAGATTTGTTCATTAAGCTTGACTTGCAGGTATCAGCAAAGAATCAGGGCATAAGAGTACACTCAGGTCTCATTCCAATCTCTACACCAGTGCCACTGATTCTTGCAAACATACAGGACCACCCAGAATTTAACAACATTAACCCTGCATTATGGTCTTCAAATGAATATGACACAGGATTCATAGATTGCACACCTTACAAAGCTACTGTGAAACCAGGTGTCATCTCAGTATATCAGAAACAATACCTGCTGTCAGAAGAGAAACTCGATGGACTTAGGCCAATGATAGAATTCCTACAAAAAGGAATCCTGGAAGAGGTGATTTCACCCTACAGTACGCCCGTGAATCCAGTGACAAAGGCAGATGGTACTACCCGCTTTGTACAGGATTTAAGGGGCATCAACAACATCATTGTGCCTATAGCCCCTGTTGAACCTGATGTCACTCAATTATTATCTGCCATTCCAGCAGACGCTGTTTGGTTCAGTGTGATAGATCTGAAAAATGCATTCTTTTCTATCCCAGTTGATAAGATAACCAGACTACTTTTTGCTTTTTCCTTTGAGGGACGTCAACTGACCTGGTGCAGAATGCCCCATGGATATGCCGATTCACCTATAGCATACAGCATAGTCCTCCAAGCCACGTTAGAACCATGGTACCACCCCCCCCCCCGCCCCCAAGGTTCTGTGCTGTTGCAATATGTAGATGTTTTGTTACTATGTAGCATGTTAGCGGAGGCCAGCATTCAGGATGGTTTATCACTGTTACAATGGTTGTCAGGATGTGGTCACAAAGTGGCACTTGCAATGGTGTAAAATGCAGGTTGAATACTTGGGCTTTATCCTCACAAAAGGTGAAAGGAGAATCAGCACAGAAAGAGTCCAGTCTATTGCGGGTCTGGTCACCCCGCACACCAAGAAAGAAATGTTATCTTTTCTTGGTATGATAAACTACTGTAGACAATAGATTCCTGATTGCTCCTATTATGACAATGCTTTGAGGCAAGCCACTCTGAATGAAAATCCAGATTTGATTAAATGGTCTTCTGAAATGTACAATGCATTTGATTATCTGAAATGTTCACTCATGTAAAGTCCAGGGCTGGGCCTCCCTGACTATAATATGCCCTTCCATATGTTTGCACGCCAAAATTGTAAAACCATGGTGGGTGTACTGACACAAGAAAACTGAGACAAGTTGCGTCCTTGTGTATTTTTCTCCACGGTAATGCCCACCCCTGTTCAAGGGATGCCAGCATGTCTGTGTTCTCTTGCAGCCTGTGCTATGATGGCAGAGTTGGTAACTCCTTTCATAATGCGACATTACACCATTTTACACACCACTCATGATGTTGTAGGCCTACTCAAGGGCATCCACACTCAACACAGCAGGCAACTGAGCTCATTGCACTCACTAGAGCATGTATTCTACATGCTGACAGACCTGTCACCATCTATACTGAGAGTAGGTACGCACATGGGGTAGTGTGGGACCATAGTATGATTTGGCAGAAGAGAGGATTCACAGCAGCAGATGGTAAGGGTCATGTCTCACAGGGCAATGCGCTGGCAGATAAGGTGGCGAAACGAGTGGCCAAATGCAACCCCACAGGTCCGTGTAACCATTGGGAGATGCCATGTCTGGCACCTCCAACCCCTTAGATGTTGCAATTGCTTATTGATCTTCAATGGTATGCCACTGAACAGGAACAGCAAGACTGGTGTTATCCAGTATTGCAAAGACAGGATTAGTCTGCAAAGAGGGGTAGCCATGCATTCCCCAACACAGTGCTTCCATATTAATAGCACATTTCCACGGAGTAGGACATAACAGCATTGAGATACTCATGGGAAGGCCTTTCCCCACCCCCTGGGCCCAATGATAGTGCAGGGAGGAGACCTTGATTTAATAAGGGAAGACTATGTCACCAAATTGATACAGGTACTTAACAAAACTGAGGAAAAAGTTTCTTGTAAGTCTCCCTCTCTTCCACAGGAACCCACCCACCCATACAGGGTGGGGGATGAGGTGGTGGTCGAAACACTGAAAGGAAGAGCTCAAGGTGATTTCGTATAAAGCCCACCTACTACCGTGGTTGCAGTAACCAGAACAACTGTGCTGACTGAACAATCTCCAATTTGGATCCACGCCACCGAGTGAAGCTTGTGAGAGAAATAGAGGAGGTACTAACGGGGGCAGACAGCCCTGACCTCCAACGAGGCCCAGAGGTACTAACGGGGGCAGACAGCCCTGACCTCCAACATGATGAGCTCCTCACTCTTTTATGGGAAATGATTGAATGTACTTGTGACAATCTCCCCTCTTTTGAGGTTGCCACGAGTGCTTGGAAAGGACTACTTGCCCGCCTCTTACCATGCGATTATGGTCCCATGTTGAATGCACCGGTTTTGTGCAGAAAAGCCATAAGTACATCCAGGCCAAAGAGACTTGTACTAACTTTTGAATTCCTGGTCTAATTCATGCCATGTTGGGATGTGTTAAATGTCTATGTGTATTGTAAAGGGTGGGACATTGTATGTTGAGTAAGTGATGTCTGTTCCATTGTCTCTCTGTGTGTATTGGCGATTGTCCTCTGTCCTGGAGACAACCGAGTTGTAATTCGATTGTCTCTCAGGACAAAGGGCAATGTGTATTCTCCTGATTATGTTAACCATGGTGTCTATGTGGGTTGTAACCTTTGTGTTATGGGTTAATGTATGGTTGTTGTGGGTGTCTCCCTTGCATGGGAGCAGGGGATAAAAGCAATTGTATTTTTCAATGTGAAGTCTTCCAGTAAAGTATTTCTAGCATTCAGCTTGGGCTAATGTATAGACTTATTTGGCGATGCCGGCGATACCAGCGATACTAGCGATAATAGCGATTTATTGCTCTGTGGATTACTTGGCTGTGCTATTTCAAAGGGAGAAGGGAATACTAGACGGTGACACGGATGATACCGTCACAGTACTGACTAAGATTGCTTCAATAATTGTGTTGATTTTACCAATTAGTAGAGAATGACACTCCTTGAAGGAGGGACCTGTTACATGGACACCTCTTCATATAGGTCATTGTCTGCAAAGATCATCGCACATGAAAATAATGTTAATAGAAAATCCTAGTAAACAGGATGAAGGAGATTATGTTCTAGGATGGTACTTTCATAAAATGTGGGGATCTGCAACACAAATGTTCAGACTTAGAGATATGTATAAATCTAAAGAATATGCAATGTAACATTACAAAAACAGTACCATCCCTAGACAAACATGTACCTCTACCAAAAGGATGGGTATTGGCCTGTGGAAATACTAGTTACACATACATACCAGCCAATATTACAGAGGGACCCTGTACAATAGCTAGGTTAACATTAACAATGATACCACTAGTCCCAGCAATGCAGACACGAGACACTTCTCTACAGCTACCAGAAAATTGTGACACTAATGTGAATCTCCTCTCTAGAGCAGAATACATGAGTTTAGGGATATCTATGATAGGGGTACCAGGGTTGGCCATATATAACCACAGGACAATATCAAAACTTGCCTGTTTTATGGTAAAACTGATAAATGTCACTAGTGCAATTCTGCAAGATATACTGCTGGATATACAATCATATAAAAAGGCTATCTTGCAGAATAGGGCAACTATTGACTATTTATTGCTTCAACATGGTGTAGGATGCTCCGCGTTTGCAGGGATGTGTTGTTTCAATCTATCAGATCACTCCCGTGGAATAAAAGATAAAATAGGCCAACTAGAAGAGATGATTAAACATATAAAACAATATGTTGACCAAGGATGGTGGGACTGGCTTTTTGGCTGGATACCTGACTTTGGTCAAATAAGGTATGTTTTAGGAGTGGCACTCGCCGTGGTCGCTGCAATAGTGTGTCTCTGCTGTTGTTTACAGTGTGTGCCCTCTCTTCTTGCCATATGTCAAAAAGTGGCCGAAAGAGGGGTACACTCAACATTCTTCTATACTCCGGTAGAGATGGAAGAGGCAAACACAACCTCAACAAAGCATGAGGATTATACTCCTGGAGGGTATATGGAATATCTAAAGGATTACAAGCAAACTAAGGGAGAAAAGAGAAAGAACCATATAGTATAAGATATATAAGGTTCTAAGAGGGGATTGAAGGGATATATGTAACTCCATTTTGTCTGCTTTAACAATGTGTATTGTGAAATCATCTAGTCCATGCACTGTTTTAAGTTCCCCTTTGTGGAATTTGAGAGACTTCGTCTGTCTGTGGACAGTTTCTAGAGACCCTTAAATTCCTTAGTAAAAAAACAGTCACACCTTATAAGGTCATCCTGGCTTAATGCATACTAAGCATATATGTGTCTACACATGACTGGCTAATGATGTTACTATGTAAATTATACTCTCTGCTCCGTTAAAAGGCTGAACTATGGGGCAATAAAATTAGAGTGAATTTGAACAGACACGTGTTGGTCTTAAATCTGATTCATTCTCCTGGCACCAGAAAAGACTTAATTCAAGCTGACCACCGAAACTCTGGTATCAGGGATGCCATGAGCAAAGGGTCCAAATTGCCTTACAGGTTCCAATATAGACCATGACCAGTGGATCTTCTCCAGCCCCTCATAGTAATCTGTCAACCCGATCCGCGATGTGTCAAACTCTAGCGTCAGGAAGACAGCACACTGTTCAGCAATACAGTATTTGTGACTGATTGCCCTATGTGTTCCCCTAATAATGAAGTCTCACACTACCAGCATCTGTTTGCATTGCCCTGCTCTCCTGGTTCCCTGCTTACTGGAGCCGACATTCCCCTGACTGGCAGAGGAAGTGTCCGACTGCAGCAGTGCCATCCCTGAACTGACATCCCGCTCATCTGCCAAACGTGCAAACTTGTTGGGGTGTGTCAGATCAGGGCTAGCCTTCCTGGCACTCTTTCCTCTACCCCGCTTTCTAACTGTTACCCAGCTAGCTACCTCACTTTCCTCAGCCTCCTCTCTGTCACCCTCCCCTCATCTACCCTAAAGAGTGCTTGCTCGTGGAGAAGCAAACTCTTTTGCAAATTGTCAATGCCTCTCAGTGTTGCAACTTGCTCGTTTAGAGACTCGATTTGCGATTCCAAATGGGTATTTTTCTCACATCTTGAACCAAGATATACACCCTTGAACGGCTGTTCCAGGACTGCATACATAATGCAAGATGTGCACTAGACTGCATTGTCAATCGTGCAACACATACTAAATGGGGATTACACTACAAAAGCGAAAATATAATATAATGTAGTAATAAGTAACTGGCTAATTGCAGTCCCCCACTGAAGTCCCTGAATCTAAAGTCACTTAATCTTAAGTCACATACTTACACAACCACAAACTTAATCAACAACGCGTCACGGTCAAACTCATGTTATATATCTGCTTATATAAATATAAATGAAGCTCACTACACCAGCCAGTTTTTTTCCCTCTGGATTCAAAAAGCTGAGGGCATCTCCCTGCCCAGCAGCCATCTTAGTTACTGGCATTTTTTTCTGATACGACTACTGTGCACAAAAAAATACACATAAATCCCAGTAGCCCAAGTAGTACCACAAGGAGTACTCATTCGAGTCAATAAGTGAAGGATACACATATACCTATGATTAGTTATGATCAGTAGTATTGTTTGTTTTGCTCTGATGAAATGCCTTAATTTCTGTTTTTCAAGTAAAGTCAAGTGAAGTCCCCCCTCCTGCCCATTAGAATCGCAAAAGGAGGGGATTGTGATGGAGATTGTCTCAACTGTAGTAAACTGTAGCTTTAAGGCCAGACAGATTCTGTTCTCTCTGTCTTTTATATGATGTTGCTGAAAAATACTTGCCTTGAGATAAGGCACTGCAGAAGTAGTAAAGAATTAGGGCTGCACGATATGGGAATTTTGTGCGATTGCGATTAGGGCCCTAAAAATTGCGATAACGGTATGCGATGCAATATTTTAAGGGAATTGTGCTAGAGGTCTATTTGCTTTGATTTTCAAGGCAAAAGCACACACAAATTACTGATAATGCTGAAATGTAGTTATGCCTAACTCAAGAACTGAAATGCACAGTGTTTTTCAAAATAAAACATATTTTACTAAATTAAATAACATATTTGCATTACTGCAAAAGTACAAAAATACAAAACTTGCCAGTAGTAAGAGGAGATATGTTCCGTCAAAGTGACAGGTACCACGCCCCTTTTTACACGCCCCCTTTTATATCTCTTGATATAAATTTGATATCAAAGCTGCTATAAAATTGATATCGCGTGGTATTGGATTTATATAGTTTGATACTAGTTTATAATGGCACTTCTCAGATGTCTGCTAGACTGCATCTCATATATTGGCACCTCTTAGATGTTTGCTAAACGGCAGAACACAAATGTCTTTAAACATATTTCTAAAAGCTATTTTCCCAGAGCTGTCACAGTCTGTATTTGTGTAAACAAACCTTTTCTAATGCACGGGTCACGACCTATTGCCGGCAGATGGCTTAATTAAAGAGTTTCCCAGCCCATGCCACCCGATCTGCGTCTCAGATGTCTGCTAAAATGCATCTCATATATTGGCACCTCTTAGAAGTTTGATAAATTGCAGAACACAAATGTCTTTAAACATATTTCTAAAAGCTATTTTCCCAGATCTGTCACAGTCTCTATTTGTGTAAACAAACCTGGCCTAATTCCAGATTTTTCCCAGACTTCTCACAACCGAGCTGCTCTACAAGGGCATGACCTCTGTCATGGATATCAAAAACACAGCTTTTAGACTGGCCAAACGATTTATTCTGGTAATCGATACTGTTCTAAATGACTTTTCTACAGACAGGCTCATTAAAACAGCTGGCCATTTTTCCACGGTCTGTGAGATATAAAAGCTACCCAGTTTTATATGAATTTGATATGAATTTATATCAATTCAAGTTGATAAGTTTCATTTAAATAAAATTCAAAAGACACAGCTAAGCCCTTTTTTATAACACCTCATAAGGTTTTGATATAAAATTAAGATAAGCTACATTTAAATAAATGCAAAAAGACACTCATAAGTCCTTTTATGAATTAATCTTAATTTAACTAGTAAAATGACTTTTCTACAGACAGGCTCATTAAAACAGCTGGCCATTTTTCCACGGCCTGTATTCATATACTTGATTTTAACCCCCCCCCCCCCTTATAAAATCTCATTTTATATAAAACTTCATAAAGGAGTCGTAAAATATCTCCTTAAGATATAAAAGCTACCCAGTTTTATATGAATTTGATATGAATTTATATCAATTCATATTGATAAGTTGATAAGTTTAATTTAAATAAATGCAAAAGACACTCATAAGTCCTTTTTATGAATTAATCTTAATTCATAAAAGGACTATAATAAAACATATAAATTCTTATAAACATAATTTAACTAGTATAATTTAATTAGGTATTATAAATAATATTTTTGTAATTTATAACATTCATATAAAGGCTAAACACTTTGATATCTCTTTATATCATTTTATACAACTTGATCATTTTAATAAGTGTTTTTTTTTTTTTTTTTTTTTTTCTTTGTTGCTAATCAATATGCTAAATCGCTACCACCTGACATGTTTTACAACACGGACAGCCTATATAAACAGGGGCCAGGCTCTGCAAGGCTATCACAGAGAGACTCGGGCAAATAGACGCAGAGACCAGCAAGGCATAATACATTTAAAGGTAAGAGCCATTGGCACTTGTGCTTTTAAAGCTTTCACTATTTTGAATATGCATTATTTTATCTGTCGCTATGTAACGTTGCTTATTTATATTCGTAATGCTTTACTAACTGGCTTTTTTTTTTTTTTTTTTTCTTTTACCACATACAAATGAGATTATATTTTAACTAGCAATATCTTTCACTTTTTATTCAATATGTCTTATTTTAGCTATGTGTACATGCCGACAAATACCACAACTATCTAAATTCTAGCAATCTATCGATCTATACATCTATACAGCTATCTATCTATCTATGTATCTATCTCTTATAGCTAACAACCTATCTAGCTATCTATACATCTATCTATGTATCTATCTATTCCGTCCGTCTATCTATGTGTCTATCTAATCTATCTGTCTAGCTATATAGCTATCTATCTAGCTAGCCACCCATCTAATACATATCTGTCTATCTATCTATCTATCTATCTAGCTCTCCAGATATCTGTTAGCTATCTACCTATCTATCTAACGAACCATTTACTTATCTATGTATACATATAGCCAACTACACCCAACTATCTAAAATCTATCTATCTATCTATCTATCTATCTATCTAAATATCTAGCTTTACATCTCCCTGTTAGCTAGATACATAGCTTTCTATCTATGTATACATACAGCCAAATACCACGTTTAACTAACAATATACATTTCGTTTAGATGGAATCAAACCAAGATTTGTGGGGGGATGACAACATGCCTGATGCGCAGATGCTTATGGTGGTCGATGATTACTATGAGTCGTACATTAGCGGTGGTGGTGCGCAATTGTTTTCAGACGATTCGCCCAGTATGGGGCTAGTTCATACGTATATTTCAAGTGAACCCGATTACAATCCGACATCACCTTGCCTACCCGGTAAGTATAAACAGCTTATGCTTTTATTACATATGTAGTTTTAGAGCTCGCTATATTTCATGTACATTTATTACAGACACCCAAATCCGCGACATTTTAGGAATTGCGACCAGAGACGTTGATACTGAAAATACAGTAAATACAAACATTGAAGTTAACAGCAACAACAATTCTGGCGCGCTAAAAGAGAACGAGCCGTCGCGAGTAGAGTTGAGCGAACACCTGGATGTTCGGGTTCGAGAAGTTCGGCCGAACATCCCGGAAATGTTCGGGTTCGGGATCCGAACCCGATCCGAACTTCGTCCCGAACCCGAACCCCATTGAAGTCAATGGGGACCCGAACTTTTCGGCACTAAAAAGGCTGTAAAACAGCCCAGGAAAGAGCTAGAGGGCTGCAAAAGGCAGCAACATGTAGGTAAATCCCCTGCAAACAAATGTGGATAGGGAAATGAATTAAAATAAAAATTAAATAAATAAAAATTAACCAAAATCAATTGGAGAGAGGTTCCATAGCAGAGAATCTGGCTTCCCGTCACCCACCACTGGAACAGTCCATTCTCAGATATTTAGGCCCCGGCACCCAGGCAGAGGAGAGAGGTCCCGTAACAGAGAATCTGTCTTCATGTCAGCAGAGAATTAGTCTGCATGTCATAGCAGAGAATGAGGCTTCACGTCAGCCACCACTGCAACAGTCCATTGGCATATATTTAGGCCCAGCACCCAGGCAGAGGAGGGAGGTCCCGTAACAGAGAATCTGTCTTCATGTCAGCAGAGAATTAGTCTGCATGTCATAGCAGAGAATGAGGCTTCACGTCAGCCACCACTGCAACAGTCCATTGGCATATATTTAGGCCCAGCACACACACAGGCAGAGGAGAGAGGTCCCGTAACAGAGAATCTGGCTTCATGTCAGCAGAGAATCAGTCTGCATGTCATAGCAGAGAATGAGGCTTCACGTCAGCCACCACTGCAACACTCCATTGGCATATATTTAGGCCCAGCACACACACAGGCAGAGGAGAGAGGTCCCGTAACAGAGAATCTGGCTTCATGTCAGCAGAGAATCAGTCTGCATGTCATAGCAGAGAATGAGGCTTCACGTCAGCCACCACTGCAACAGTCCATTGGCATATATTTAGGCCCAGCACCCAGGCAGAGGAGGGAGGTCCCGTAACAGAGAATCTGTCTTCATGTCAGCAGAGAATTAGTCTGCATGTCATAGCAGAGAATGAGGCTTCACGTCAGCCACCACTGCAACAGTCCATTGGCATATATTTAGGCCCAGCACACACACAGGCAGAGGAGAGAGGTCCCGTAACAGAGAATCTGGCTTCATGTCAGCAGAGAATCAGTCTGCATGTCATAGCAGAGAATGAGGCTTCACGTCAGCCACCACTGCAACAGTCCATTGGCATATATTTAGGCCCAGCACACACACAGGCAGAGGAGAGAGGTCCCGTAACAGAGAATCTGGCTTCATGTCAGCAGAGAATCAGTCTGCATGTCATAGCAGAGAATGAGGCTTCACGTCAGCCACCACTGCAACAGTCCATTGGCATATATTTAGGCCCAGCACCCAGGCAGAGGAGGGAGGTCCCGTAACAGAGAATCTGTCTTCATGTCAGCAGAGAATTAGTCTGCATGTCATAGCAGAGAATGAGGCTTCACGTCAGCCACCACTGCAACAGTCCATTGGCATATATTTAGGCCCAGCACCCAGGCAGAGGAGGGAGGTCCCGTAACAGAGAATCTGTCTTCATGTCAGCAGAGAATTAGTCTGCATGTCATAGCAGAGAATGAGGCTTCACGTCAGCCACCACTGGAACAGTCCATTCTCAGATATTTAGGCCCCGGCACCCAGGCAGAGGAGAGAGGTCCCGTAACAGAGAATCTGTCTTCATGTCAGCAGAGAATTAGTCTGCATGTCATAGCAGAGAATGAGGCTTCACGTCAGCCACCACTGCAACAGTCCATTGGCATATATTTAGGCCCAGCACCCAGGCAGAGGAGAGAGGTCCCGTAACAGACAATCTGG